>NC_056737.1:479247699-479375199 GCF_019279795.1 Protopterus annectens | reverse complement strand
TGATACTGAATGATTTAACTGGACTCTGTATTATTTAAGCTTGGAGTTCAGAAAGAGTTATCCGTTTTATGAAAAATAACTATGTAAATGTTTTTTTTTCTCTCATTTGTCACTAAGACAATTACTTTAAAGATATTTGCTTCTTTGGTTTGTTTGGAAACTTACTTTGAAATGTTCCTTTACGGCACTGAGTTAACATCTGCTGTGTATAGCATGGACATTTCTGTTTACAAGCCATTATTAGCTAGGCATGCAAAAAAGCTGTGAAAAAATGAAATATATGTTTGCATCTAGCATTACTTCTCATTAGCCCCAGAATCCTGCAAAACCCAGGGCCGATGTTGGCATTTTGGGGGCCCCAGCAGATGTCAAGTTGGGGGCCCCCTAGGGACTTCCAGTCTACGTATCACCCTATCGTTGATACCCCTCCTAAGCAACCTTTTAGTTCATGCTGCAAACTGACTGACCAGTAGCTACAGTGCTATCTTAATTACAACAGGCCTGTGTACCACACTGTGTTGGCCCATCTCACAAAGGGACATTTACAGTTACTGGAATTTAGTTGCACCAATGATACATTGCAGGAACTCTATGTACAGGTCTGGAATTAGGTGAAATGGCGTCCTAGGCCTACTGTTTCAGCCACCCAACACACATACACTATATCCTCCAGTCTTCCCCCAATCACCCTTCCCCCATCGTGGGCTTCCCATGGTATACACATATACTTTTTTCTTCCTTTTCTCAAATTTTGTTTTACTCTTCAGCTTTTTCAAGAAGCCATATCTTTCCTATATGCTCTGAAGTGCATTTTAAATTCTTTTTTCTTTTCACACAACCTTTTCATCCAATGATGGCTTGAACAGAAATTTTGATTAAGGAAAGAAATTGTATTGCTGCTCAGCTTTAGTTTTCCTTGCATCCTTTCAACACAGCTTTCCTGACCAAGTAAGCACAGTAATAACCATTTAGGAAATAACTCAGTTAAGCCAGAGCCACCAGAAGCACTGGGTTATGCAGGTTCTGAAATACATTTAGAGCATTTTCCCAACTGTTTAATCCAAGTTGTACCAAAGACTTAATGTTCAAAGATGACGAAATAGTAACTCACAGTAAATGAACAACCCAATTGTTGTTTGGATTTACAGGTCCTGTCTTGGAGCTGCCTTCTTCCCTAACCCCCCAAAAAAGACTGCCTATGCATTCTTCTGGTGTTAGACTGGGATGAAAGCAGAGGTTCAAATTTCTACAGTTATATATTTCAAGTATACATAGCATGCCTCCTCATTCCTCAACCCAGACTGTCAAAGGCAGCTACCTGCATACATGCCTGAAGTGTGATTGTGAGGAAAGTGAAAAAAATAACAACTTTGTTGCTCCTAGACAGTGCACTCACCCTGCCCAAACTATAGTAACCTTCTTTGTACACCTCTGAGGTATGTCAGAAAAGTAAAAGAAAAGAATGAACACACTATCCTCAGCCCAAACACACGCTATAATAACCTCATGTGCACACCTCTAAGATTTGACTGTGATGGCAATTAAAGAAGTAATAACCACACAATCCACCCCCCCCCCCCCCCCACACACACACAACCTACAGCAGTTTACTGTACACATACATCTGATCAGAGCTGGTTTCAGAATGGGTGCAGTTGAGAGCAGAGACCATTATCAGATTTATCCTAACTGGGTCATATCAAACCCCTGTTCAGGTTAAAGAGCATAATCAGACAATTAATACATTTTCCCCAACCGACAACAGCTTTTGTGGGGCCCCCACACAGTCAAGGATGATTAAGGGAGCCCCATGTTTCCATTTATACAGTCTGGGGAATGGGGGCTCCCAGACTCTTAGAAGAGCTATGTGTCTGAGTGTTCTATGACATATTTTATTCATTACTTTTGAAATATAATTACTTGTTAACTGCACTTTTAACTTTTACCCAGAAGAACAATGTCTGTCCTGGCATTACTGGGTGTGTGCACAGATAAAAATCAGTGATATATCACACACACACACACACACACACACACACACACACACACACACACACACACACACACACACACACACACACACACACACATGCATAAGCCATAACAATACTAGTTTTGTACTTCTTTCAACAAACAGCAATACACTGTGCAACACTGGTATTGTCACACCAGATCAGTGACTGCCATTTAGCAGCTGCCAAACAGCAGCAGGGGTAAGTCACTTTTATTTACCTTTCCTGATTTTTCTCATAGTTTTGCTCTATCCTTTGTAAAAAGTTTGATTTGCTTGTAAATCATTCAAGATTACATACAGTCAATAAATCCAGACATCAGAGTTTTATACTTATTTGTCCAAAAATGAAAGCTGATGAAAAAGATGCTATACTATTAACTTTTTAATTGAATTAATGTAATATTTGGAACATGTTCAGGATTTTCATAGTTTAGTACTAGGCTATCTGCCCTGGGGCATTTGTAAGCCTAGCCATAATGATGTGGCTTTCGCCACCCCATGAAATGGTACAAAAATGCACAGAATAGATTTAGAATACTGTGCCTCTGTCTAGTAGTGACACAGTGAAGGTCCCCTTATATAATAGAATTAGTTTACTGTGCCCCTGTCTAGTAGTGACACAGATGTGACCCCTGGGGTAAACTTACGATCTCCCATCCACTCATCAAGATTTCTCTTGAAGAGAGTCAGTGAGGGGCTCTGTCTAACATGAACTGGGATCTTGTTCCAGAGCATGGGAAGCCTCTGGGTTATGAATCTATCCCTCCAGCATGTCATATTCATACTTGTACCGAGGTTTAAGTCTTTAGCTCTCATGGTTCTGATGGATTTGGATTTTTTGAGGTGGAGCATGTCCATCAGTTCCTGATTGGACATGGCCTTGTACGTCAGGCAGAGATCAAATCTGAGCAGGCGGTATGCTACTGAATAGAGCTGGAGTTTCTTTAGTCTGGCAGAATAAGACATATGTTGGAGACCCTTGATCCTCTTGGTGAGGTACTTTTGTGGTCTCTCTAGCTGTTGCAAATGCCAGGTGAGGTACATACCAAATGGGGCATTATACTCAATCATGGGTCTGATGAGGGAGGAGTATAGGGGTACAATGACATCCTTGGATCTGGATGTGAATCCCTTCATGATAAGGTGTGCAAGGTAGAATGTTTTTCTAACCACTTTGGCAATGTGGGTGTCAAATGAGAGGTCGCTGTCGACTTGGGTCCCTAGGTCTCTGATTACTTTTTCCATACTCAGTGGGTTGCTGTCTATGTGATAATTTGTGGGTACTTTGTTTTTCCCAAAGGGGATGACTATACATTTTTTGGCATTTAGTTTAAGGCCATGACTCCGGCACCAGTTGTCCGTTTCTGTGAGGCCTTTTTGTAGGATGTATGTGTCCGCTGGTGTATTGACTATGGCGCCTAGTTTGCAGTCATCTGCGAACTTTGTTAGCCACAACCTTCCCATGTTTGTTTTAACATCTGAGAAATAAATGCCGAACAAGAGGGGTCCCAGGACAGATCCCTGTGGGACTCCACTTGTGACTGGCTTTGAGTCTGACATTGCTCCAGCGATTTTAACTTTATGGGTTCTGTCCTTTAGCCAGTTTGCAACCCATCTAGTGACATAAGGGTTTACATTTAAGCTGTTGAGCTTATCTATGATGCCTGAGTGGGGTATTGTGTCGAAGGCCTTAGCCAAGTCCATGTAGGCTGTATGGACTGCTTTGCCCTCATCAATGGCCCTAGTGACTGTTTCAAAAAAATCAACCAGGTTCAAAAGGCAGGATCTGCCCTTCACAAAGCCGAACTGGGTGGGGTCAAGTGTCTGTAGGTCCCCAATGTCTCTGTTTATGAGTTCCATGATGATTCTTTCCATAGCTTTGCAGACTAGGCTGGTTAAGCTTATGGGGCGGTAGTTCTCAGGGTCTGTAGAGGTACCCCCTTTGTGGAGTGGGACCACTGTTGCTGTATGCCAGTGTTCAGGTACATATCCTGTAGTAAGGCTAAGGTTAAATAGCATTTTTATGTGCGGGTTTAGCTCCTCTTGGAGTTCATGTAGCACACAACCCGGGATACCGTCAGGTCCCATTGATGCTGTGTTTTTAGCTTTGTTGAGGGCGGTTCTCACTTGAACATCTGAGATGACAGGGAGATTACATTCAGCTGGGATAAGTATTTCTTCTTTTGGGGTGAGGAGGGAGAAATTTGCACTGAACCTGTCAGCCAGAATGTTGGCAATATCTGTGGGTTCAGTGTATTTTTTGTTGTTGTGAACTAACTCTGAGCATATCTGAGGGTTTCCACCCAGGTTTCTAACATAGCTGAAGAAGGCTTTGTAGTTATCTTTAATGTCCTTAGCGATTTTTCTCTCAAAGTTGGCCTTGGATGTTTTTATAAGAGAACGTAGTTTTCTGCTAGTGTTGATCAGAGATGTCTTCCCTTTATGGGATTTTGCTCTGTCGTGCAGTAGCTTCTTTCTTTTGTTATACAATTTGTTAATGGCTGAGGTCCACCAGACAGGACGCTTGCCTTTGGTGGAGAGGGACTTGGATTTATTTGGAATTGCATGATCCATGCATTCTTGGAGATGTCCATAGAAAGCATTTGTGAAGGATTCGGCATTGTGGGATGTGGTATCCACTGGCCCAGTGGGCTTAAAGGATACCATCTCAGTCTTAAGAAGAGTGAAGTCTGCTTTTGAGAAGTTTTTCACTGTGGTCTTTTGTGCTGGGGGTGGAGGTGGGATATGTATATCCAGGGTGATTAGTTTGTGGTCAGATCTCACTAGTGAGGGGTATACCTCCGTGTGGAGCATTTTGTCCCCATGTTTGTGATGATCAGGTCTAGTATATTATCTTCCCTAGTGGGAGAGGTGACTAGTTGTTCCAGTGCATTTGAATTTATGAATTCCAGGAACCTTTGGGCTAGAGTGTTAGGGCTAGAATAATGTACCCAATCTATGTTTGGGTAGTTGAAGTCTCCCAGTATGATGGTATTTTGTGATACATTCATATCCTCCAATGTCTTCAGGAAGGTTGAGTGGGGTTCCTGAGATTGGGAGGGTGGTCTGTAACATGCTACCAGTTGTATAGCAGTTTTGCCTATGGTTAGTTGCATCTGTATGGTCTCCTGCTTCATGTGTTGCTACCAACCTGGAGGTGGGTGTCCCTTGATGAATATGGACACTTCCCTCCTTTTGTGGTTGACCCGAGTTTTGGGGCCAAAAGCATATAGCTGGTAGCACTGGGGTGCTCTCAGGAAGGTTTCCAGACGCCGATGATGTTCTCCATACTGAGGAGTGCATCGAGTGCCTGCATCTTGAGATTTAGACTTCTGGCATTGAGCAGCATTACCATTTTAGTTTTTTTTTTATTTTATTTTCTAAGGAGGTTTGTCTTTTGAGCCTTAAAAGGCACTATGGGGGTGGCAAGAGCCTTAGCCAATATCCGGAAGCCCAGTGGTGACAGGTGCAAGCCCGTCCCTTGCGAAGCAGCGTGGCTTGTCCAACATGTCATCCCAGACAGACAGACATTGGATCCCCTTAGAATGACACCAGTACTTGAGACAATTATTAAAGCTGATCATCTTGTCTTTGTATTGTGGCATCATTCTTGGTGAGGGCAAGATGCTGCTCAGGGTCAGGGTCATACCAGCCTGGGCTACATAATCAGAGAGCTCCTCTATGTCTCTTTTCATGTAGTCCAGGGAGGTGCCTCAGGTCATTCACGCCAGCATGGACAATGACAGAGTCATATTTGTACTTGCTTTGGAGTGACCTGAGTGCGTGTGTTATGTGGCGGATCCTAGCTCCCGATAGGCAGCTCACAGTCACCCTCTCCTTGTTCAGCCTGGTAAGTGGGACATCAGTGTGTCTGACTATAGAGTCACCTATTACTAGTGTATCAGGCATGGTGTTTGGCCTTAAGGGCTGTGACTGATTGACACACTGATTTATTGAAGTATGTGTTGCATGTGTTTTGTTTTGAGGTGGTGGATTTTTGGATGTCTGCTTTGGGAGCCACTGTTGTTTTGGTAAGTTTTTTATTAGAGCCTCCGAGTATGTCTTTGTGTTTTTATGTGTTTGGTTTGCAGTTGTGGTAGGTCTATGTGGGCCTTTATTCAGCTATTATAGGTGTTGCAATGAATTCTTCTGCAAAGAAGTTGAAAGTTGCAGTAGCTGGTGTTCTGCTGGTGTTTACAAAACTTGCTGAAAAAGAAAACCATCCCTGAAGATCAGAAGCATCAGCTTTTCTTAAAATCCAAGGTTTGCACTGAGAACAGTCACTCTGGGCTGCTGATCTCTCTAGTGCTTACCTTGTTTATGTTCATTATCAGCTTTATCCTAACGGGGTCATATCACAGACCTGTTCAGGTTAAAGAGCATAATCAGGAAATTACTACATTTTTTCTGCTAATTTTCCCCAACCAGCAGCAGCTGTTGTGGGGCCCCCACACACAGTCAAGGATGACTAAGGGGGGGGGGGGGCACCTTGCAGCCATGGGTATTGCAAGTACCTAAAGTTGGCTATGTTGTTAATTTTAGTGGGCTGAATGTTCACTAGCAGAGTTTAACTAAGCCAGAGGTACTATATCAGCAGTAAAATATTTAATGGAATTGTGAAGCCTGTTGCTTGATAAAACACTGTTACTATAATCAGAGATATCTTTGAATTTTAAAGGAGATATAAAGAAGACTTATTACCCATCTGGTTTATTAAGTACACAAGATTGTTGTACTAGCTTTTGTTGGTTTGACAGTCCTGTTGCAAAATATCAGGGTAAGGCAACCTTTTGTGGTTGGGGGCCCCCCAGGAACAGGAGGCCCCCAGCGACTGCAGGGTTTGTTGGTGCCTAAAGTCAGCAATGGCAAAACCCCCAGTATGGCTTGCAACAAGGAGAAACACAAATATCTCTCTCCTTATCCTATTTAGGAAGGTAGCATAAACATTTGTATATAACAACACAGGAAAACACTGCTTTACATCTAGTAAACTCACTGTGCCTTCCCTTTTCATACTGAAGCAGAAGCAAACTATTAGTAATAGCAAGTAAATGGCTAACAAGGAAAATCAGCTTTGGAAATAAAATAGGCTTTGCATTTATTTTAATATCCAAAAAGAAGAAAAATAAACAAAAAATAGCAAAAGCAGAGCAAAGATTATCTGTAACCTGTTACCTGTATCAATCTAGTGCTGCTGTATTAACATGGACTTGCTCTTTAGAGGTATGTAGTTGTGTAGAAAAACAAATTTGCTTTACTGCCCTTGTGATTTCCTTATGGATCTTTGTTTTGCTGTTTGTCTGCTCCCCCCCAAGATAGAGAACCTGGGTATAAGCTTGTGGTTTGTTGTGAAGTACTCTATGAAAATTTACTTGTTTTCAAACATATCAGTGGTGCTGACATAAATTACTGTGTTTAACCTGGTTCCTTTTAATTACTTGTAAACCATAATTGCATTCCTGGCTTCAGGATCTGTAAGGACATATATGTTCCACAACAAAATGTGTGCACAGAAAGTTATCAAAACAAATGGTGGGCCTGGAAACAAACGTAGTGCACTGCATGTGATAAATTGAAATTCACAATTTCTTTTACTGCAGAGCTTTACCCATCTTAAGTCAATTTTAAAACTTCAATTGCAAGTGTTATAATTTTGTAAAGTAAGCTACAACATTTTTGCATGTTCTGTTTTGTCCTCTTTTGCTCTACTGCAATAAATAATTTTCTGGATTACCATAAGGCATTGTTTACGTTTCCCTGGAGACTTTGCAAATTAAGTTTGCTTCACAGAAAACAGGATCTTTTGGCACTAGATCAAGTAACATCATTATAACTTCTGCAGTGATGAATTATAGTTCTTATTTTTGTGGTATGGGTTTTCTGTGAAATGAGTTTTGTCTCATCTGTCATCTTTCAAGAGGCCTTATTAAAATAGTAGTAAAATTCTGCCTTCTGACTGGCTGAGAAACATTTTCAACAATGCTCTTTTTTAATCCCAGTAGAGTAACTAAAAGAAAATTGATAGAAGCAAGCTGAAAAAAAAAACATCCAGATAGTAGAGCTCACTTCATATTTACAATAAAGCATGGCAAAGGACTTGAATCATACTTGAGATCAGCTGAGAGCTACTTCCTTATAATGCCTTGTTTCTGAAGTTGAGAAATGTGAAACTTTAGCCTACTTTCATAGACAGTTAATGCAATGTGCAGCACAAATTAACAAACGTAGTAGAAACACAGAATACGGGTGATTTGATGATATAGATAACGTAGCCAAGTAATGGTCAAAATACAGCAGTATGCAGCACAAGCTATGTTTGCATAATGACATGAAAATGAGAAATGCCATGCAAAGGAGAAACAAGGTTAATGCAAGTGAAGGAACCCAAAATGGTGGGCCAGTTCAGAAATGTATAAAATGAACACACTGTGGTACATGTCCCTTTTAACATTGTGATTCACAATGGGAGTGCTGCTAGAAACAGCAGCAAAGAATAGCTGAAGCACATGTCGGAAGGAGCTGATGGAAGCAGTGCCTGCAACGCTGTGCTTTGTGTCCCTCATCATCTCCAAAGGAGGCACAGATAACACATAACATATCACCTATTCAAAGACAGACAAATTGGGGACCATTTCTGAATGGGCAGGGATACTGCATGGGATCTAGCTGAAGTGAGTCACCCACAATGCATGGTATGTCTAGTTCTCTAACCATCCTAACTACAGGGACCTTCCAGCAACTTATGGGGGCATCATGTTAGGGATACTGCTGATGTTAGTTTCATAGGTGTGTACTAGGCCAATGGCCCTGGAACCTTTACAAGCCTAGCCCATAGAAGTGCCCTGGCATCATGCCATCCTGAACCAGTTTCTCAATATAATGCTACAATATCTGGTGGACCACATCTGGTTTCCCAGAACAGCACAGGACAGAATCAACTCCATATATGACTTTTATGACATATTTCAAATTTCCTGAGGTCCTTGTAATGACAGACTGCACATGTATCATGATTCCACATAGTCTAGAGGGCCTGCAATACACCACCAAGAAGAGCTTCCACTGCTAATCTGTCTTTAATACCTGCCACCTAGACTGGATGGCAGCTGTTGTGTGTTTCATGGATTCCTCTATGGAGGCAACATTTGCCACCAGCAACCTCAGCAGTGCTGTGTGCTCCCTGCCCCTATATACCATGTCACAGCATAGTTGGTTGCATGTCCTACAACAAGCCACTGAGCACACTCACCATCTCAACAATGCTGTGGCTAGTAGTTGTCTATGCCTTGGTCACTGACTTGCCAATCTGCTGCTTAATGTTGAGTGCTATAGTCATATCAAGGGCAGACTGAAAAAATATTTTGAGATTTACTTGCTTACTGCTTGCTGCTTCTTGCTGTGGGATGGATTTGCAGTGTTCTTAAGACACTCAGTCTTGCTGGCTGGATTCTGCTAAAATTCAAAGTCTAGTTATATTTGCATTCACAGTCTGTTGCATACAGAAACTTGCAGAATATACACTGATGAGAGAATATACTTTGCAGCATCAACTTTAGAGAGCAGTAACAAATAACGTTTTATAATAAACCAAACGGAAACACATTGCAGGCTTAAAGTACTGTTCCAACTTTACTTCTCATATAGTACAGATGATGTGAGAGATATAACATTTACCTTAGGACTTGTGTCCCTACCATACCTCTAACATAGCTGGATTTATACAGCTCTTTATATACAGTTTTAGTCATGCATAAACATATTTTTGAGGAAACACATTGTTCTGTATTCTATTTTGGAGAATTGCTTATCCTGTAGAAACAATACTAAGCTTCCTTGTTTAACAATGTCATGTAAGAGACCAGCTTTTCTGACAGTGTGAATATCCTGTAACAGCGTCCTGATGTCCATGTAGAAAAACATATTTTTGAGAAAACACATTGTCAGAGATCAGCTTTTCTGACAGTGTGAACATCCTGTATTTTATTTGGATCTTTGTATAAAAACATCTGTTCTTGTGCCATATCCTGTATTCCATGCAGAAAAACATATTTTTGAGAAAACACATTGTCACAGTGTCATAAACATATCCTGTTGTTTTAGGAAACATATTGTGTCCATTTTTTATATGCAGAATAACATGTCAGTGTTCTTTAAAAGCAGATTTTGCATTTTTGTTCTTGCATACATCCTGTTTGAGTCTGTAAGGGAAAAATGTCCATTCTTTAAAAGCAGATTTTGTATTTTTGCTCTTGCATACATCCTGTTTTGAGTCTGTTAGGGAAGAAAGTCCATTCAGCAGATTCCTTTTCCAAGCCATGGTCATTTAGTATGACTGCTGATCACATATTACTTAAACTTTGTTTCTGCATTTAAGCAAGCCTTTTCTTTCAGCATATTTACAACATAATTAATTTCAGATTTATATTCATAAAATCTAACACAGACCTACTGTCATGGTGGTGTTTCTTTCCACTATGGTGGGTGCACATTTCAGATGCTATGTGGTTTGGGGACATGAATGGAGCTCATGGAGGATTAATAAATGAAATATACAAGGACTGAACTCATGTGGAATAATAAAATAATTTTAATATAAAATCACAAAACTCTCATAAGGGCTTTCATCTCTTGAGGAGACTTCATCAGATAACTCAATAAAAAAACACCTTTTATAGTGAGCACAATTATCAAAGCAATACACTAATTAACATATCACTTAATCTTAAAATGGTGCACACACTAAAAATCACTCAAAATATCAGCTTTTTCTTTCAACATAGAACCTATAGAAACTTGGTTGTTTAAACCAGGTAAAAGAGTGGCATTTAATTTTAACTGCCACATAAGCTCTCTTTTAAAAAACATTTTCTGCCAGTCACATCCCCTCGAATGTATTGTAATCTTTGCCAAAATACCAAATGTAAATCTTTTAAAATTAGGACATACAAGTGAATGTCTATAAAGTGCATTTGTCTCTTTCTTCTTAGTAATATCATATTGGTGCTCATAGATACTGGTGTTTAATGCCCTTTCAGTCTTCCCTATATAAAATCCTATGCAGTCTTCACACTACGCTAGATATACCACTTTACTTGATCCACAGTTGCCATTTGCAAATGTGACCTTACTGTGCAGGGCATTCTCGAACACCAATGTCTTTTCTCTATAGACGTAACTATACTGTGTGCACCTGCCACATGGAGTGGTGCCTTTTTTCCTTTCATCATTAAGGTTTAACCCTCTCTCCAATAGTTGTTTAAAAATGTTTCCAGTCTTGTGCATAAAAACTGGCTCCATTCCAACTAGTTCATTTATTTCCTTATTGACCCTAAAAATATTCCAGTTTTTGTTCATTAATCTCCTAGTGTCTCTGGAATACATATTCTGTTCCAAAACATCTTTTTTTTATATCCCTCCCATTTTCTCTCACTATATTCCTTCCTAAAAGTGGTTGGTATTTGTTACCCCATCCTTCCTTCACTTCTTTAAAAATACTATCCAGCATGGACATGGGGTATTCTCTCTCCAAAAACATTCCTCTCAGTTTTTTTACTTCACCCTCTAAATTTTTCCACTTAGAGGTCATTCTCGCCACCCTTAAGGCCTCTCCTTTTACTAAACTTTTTTTCTGAAAATGTGGATGGTTACTACTATAGTGTAAATATGCATTACAAAAAGTTTCTTTCCTGAATATATTTGATTTAAAACCACCTTCATTTTGTGAGATCAGTATATGCAAGTAACTTATACTATCTTTGTTACAGGAATGTGTAAATTTCAAGTAACTACAACATCCATTAAGATACTTAATAAATTCTCCAACTTCCTAGCTGTTCCGTCCCACAAAACAAAAATGTCACCCAAAAACATTCCATAAAATCCCATGTATTTGAAATATGAACTAGGGAACACAAATTCCCGTTCCCATCCTAACATGACCACATTTGCGAAAGTTCGCAAACCGCCCCCATGGCAACCCCCTTAATTTTCTGGGAGAACTCCCCTTCGAAATGTATGAAGTTGTTGTCCAAAACCAACTCTATAAGTTCTACCACCAATTTAATTTTATCATCAGATAAGGGTGAATAACGTGTTAACGTATCTTGAAAATATTGTATTGCCTCTTTCTTAGGAATACTGGTGAACAAGTCCACCTCGTCAGTAGTGAGAAAAATAAGTCCTTCCTTACCCAAAAAGTCCCACGAGTCCTTCAATAAGTGTGGTGTCTTCTGAACTATGTCCTTCACCCACCTGTCTATTAACAGAGCAATGGAGTGGGTTTTACTCCCCCTTCCAGACACAGTGGGTCTCATGGGTGGTTTTATTAATGTTCTTATGAACTTTTGGGATACCAAATATGTTTGAAATTATTGGGGGGGGTTTTGTTGCAAAAATTTGTAGGTATCCAAGTCTATACTATCCTCTAATAGTTATTCTTCTGTGTAAGAGTCTATTCTCTGATGTGCAATAGTAATCTCATTTTTTGAAATAGGGGAGTAGGTGTCAGTATTGTATAATAAACTAGTCATTTCATTGTTATAATCCTCGACTTTAAAGATAACTACCCCCCCCCCATCGGGTTTCATCACCGTTAGATCTTTATTCCTCCTCATATCATCCAAGATTTCATGTTTCTGTCTAGTTAAATTTTGCCAACTTTTCCTGTCACCTGAATACATTTTGTACATGTCCTCCATAATTGCTTTTTCAAAGACTTGTAACAAAGGATGTACTGGGGGATTAAAAGTACTACTTCTTTTTAAACTTAAACTGTTTTGTATTACTTCATTTGAATTCTTTCCATCTTTGAAAAAAATTTTAAAGTCAACTTTCATATAAAAATGTTTAACTCTATAATGGAGTCTACTATCTCCACGGGTCCAGTTGGCACAAATGTAAATCCTTTCATAAACAACAAAAAATGCTCCTTGGTTAATTCTAACCTTGCATAATTGTATATTTTGAAATCTTTGTAAATACCAATCAGTCCATCATACATATATATGTTATTACCTCTTTGTCCTCAACCCCTGCTGGTAGTAATTCCATCCCCTTCCATTCTGCTGAAATTGCCCTGAATCTGTGGTTTGTTTCACCTTTTTGGCTACCGGTTCCGACCTCCGTACTTCTTGAAAAGCCTGGGACATTTCTGAGAAGCAATCTAACTCATCCAAACCACCCCCAGAATCAAATCTAGATACCCTTCCTTCCCTACATGGTGACTGGCAGTAATTCCCATTCTGATTTACACCATGTTATGTTCTTAGTACTTGGTATAGTGTAAGCTCTCTTATGCTCATATTGTTTCACATCCCTATCTAATTTCCTCTGTCTTTTTAAAACAGTGCATCCTTTGTTACAAGTCTTTGAAAAGGCAGTTATGAAGGATATGTACAAATGTATTCAGGTGACAGGAAAAGTTGGCAAATTTTCACTAGACAGGAAAAAGGAAATCTTGAATAATATGAGGAGGAATAAAGATCTAAGGGTGATGAAACCCGATAAGGGTGTGGGGGGGGTAATTATCTTTAAAGTCGAGGATTATAACAATGAAATGACTAGTTTATTATACAATATTGACACCTCCTCCCCTACTTCTAAAAATGAGATTACTGTTGCACATTAGGGAATAGACTCTTACATAGAGGAATACCTATTAGAGAACTGTATAGACTGGGATACCTACAATTTTTACAACAAAAACAACCAATAATTTCAAACATATCTGGTATCCCAAAAGTTCATAAGAACATAATAAAACCACCCATGAGACCCACTGTGTCTGGAAGTGGGAGTAAAACCCACCCCATTGCTCTGTTAATAGACAGGTGGGTGAAGGATATAGTTCAGAAGACACCACACTTATTGAAGGACTCGTGGGTCGTTCTGGGTAAGATTAAAAAGGAATTGTGGAAGGAAGGACTTATGTTTCTCACTACTGACGTGGTGGACTTGTTCACCAATATTCATAAGAAAGAGGGAATACAATATTTTCAAGATATGTTAACACTTTATTTACCCTTATCTGATGACAAAATTAAATTGGTGGTAGAACTTTGGGAGTTTGTTTTGGACAACAACTTCATACATTTTGAAGGGGAGTTCTACCAGCAAATTAAGAGGGTTGCCATGGGGGGCGGCTTGTGGCCCCACTTTCGCAAATGTGGTCATGTTAGGATAGGAACGGGACTTTGTGTTCCCTAGTTCATATTTCAAATACAAGCGATTTTATGGAAGGTGTTTGGATGACATTTTTGTTTTGTGGGATGGAACAGCTAGTGAAGTTGGTGAATTTATTAACTATCTTAATGGATGTTGTAGTTACTTGAAATTTACACATTCCTGTAACAAAGATAGTATAAGTTACTTGGATATATTGATCTCACAAAATGAAGGTGGTTTGAAATCAAATATATTCAGGAAAGAAACTTTTTGTGAAGCATATTTACATTATAGTAGTAACCATCCACATTTTCAGAAAAAAGTTTAGTGAAAGGACAGGCCGTAAGGGTGGCGAGAATGACCTCTAAGTGGGAAGATTTAGAGGGTGAATTAAACAAATTGAGAGGAATGTTTTTGGAGAGAGAATATCCCATGTCCATGGTAGATAATATATTTAAAGAAGTGAAGGAAGGATGGGGTAACAAATACCAACCACTTTTAGGAAGGCATATAGTGAGAGAAAATGGGATGGATATGAAAAAAGATATGAAAAGGCATTTGTCTTGGAACAGAATATGTATTCCAGAGAAATTTGGAGATTAGTGAACAAAAATTGGATCATTTTTAGGGTCAACAAGGAAATAAATAAACTAGTTGGAATGGAGCCAGTTTTTGTGTACAAGACTGGAAAAAAATGTAAACAACTATTGGAGAGAATTGGTGATACATTGATGAAAGCAAAAAAAGGCACCACTCCATGTGGAAGGTGCAAAAGCAAAAAAGGCACCACTCTGTGTGGAAGGTACACTCAATGTAGTTACATCTATAGAGAAAAGACATTGGTGCTCGAGAATAGCCTGCACAGTAAGGTCACATTTG
Source organism: Protopterus annectens (assembly GCF_019279795.1). NCBI lineage: Eukaryota > Metazoa > Chordata > Ceratodontiformes > Protopteridae > Protopterus > Protopterus annectens. The sequence continues at coordinate 479,360,144 of NC_056737.1, read as the reverse complement.
TGAATGGCAACTGTGGATCAAGTAAAGTGGTTTATTTAGCGAAGTGTGAAGACTGTGCATGATTTTATATAGGGAAGATGGAAAATGCATTAAAGACAAGGATCTATGATCACCAATATGATATTACTAGGGAGAAAGAGACAAATGCACTTTATAGACATTCACTTGTCTGTCCTAATTTTAAAAGATTTACATTTGGTATTTTGGAAAAGATTAAATTTGAGGGGAGGTGACTGGCAGAGAATGCTTTTTAAAAGAGAGCTTATTTGGCAGTTAAAATTAAATGCCACTATTTTACCTGGTTTAAACAACCAGGTTTCTATAGGTTCTATATTGAAATAAAAAGCTGATATTTTGAGTGGATTTTAGTGTGTGTACCATTTCAAGATTAAGTGATATGTTAATTAGTGTATTGCTTTGATAATTGTACTCACTATAAAAGGGGTTTGTTCTTTTATTGAGTTATCTGATGAAGTCTCCTCGGGAGATGAAAGCGCTTATGAGAGTCTTGTGATTTTATACTAAAATTATTTTATTATTCCATACTTGAGTTCAGTCCTTGTATATTTCATTTATTAGTCTTTTGTAAAATTGCCACTGGTTTTGGTTTTTTAGCTCATGGAGGATTTTCAGATGGTAAAGGATGTCCATCATGCACTCATGAGGCTATGTGCTCAGCCTGCACCTTTACAGATGTCACTGTAATGGTGGATGTGGGTGACCCTTCCCCTATACTGTTGCAAATGGTGCCAGTATGTCATTAGACTGTGTCACTTGATTATTGCCATCACTACCAGCCACAGTTGCTCTACAGATATCAGCCCTATGTTAACAGGTGGGCGTTGAATCCTTCCTCTTCACTCATGGAGTGAGTGTGCCACACTGTAATTTAATGCATGTTACTAACCTGGGTCTTTACCTACTGACAGGCAGCTGGTTGCTGCCAACCAGGCTCTTATATCCAAGCCCCTCCCAAATATAAGGATCTGATCCTCCTAGATGGTGAGTGAAACCAAAAGTTCCTCACCCTCAGTCAGACATTTCAGTGTTGGTAGACTACCTTCCGTGAAGGACCAATGTGTCACAATATTCTTTGCCCTTTCCATTACACAAAGTAACCTTTTGTTGCATCTATTGCAGAAATCTATTATGGCAACACTACCTACGGCATTCACATCCTGCACAGCAGACCCTGACAAATCTGGTTACCGATAATGTTTCTCTGCAACACCTTATGCTATGTCTGAAGAGGGCCTGCAGTAGAATTTCACTCCACTGACCTGTGCACTTTTCAAGGCACTGCCTTGCCCAGGCAGCTGATGCCAGTACTTGTACACCTGTGGGCAAAAATTGCCTGTTAGTGGATGTGTAGGATACAATGAAGTATATATCTATGGCCACAGTCCACTCCTTTTTGTTGGCTGCATTTAGTGACAGGCACAGCCTACAACCATCTATTTTATGTAGCCATGCCACAGTATACAGACGTGGATCTACACAGCCCTTCCTGCATACCCCCTGCTTTCCTGTCTTCATGCATTGAATCCGCCAGATCACAGACAGACAGATGGTACAGTGTCATGCCACTCTCACAGGTTCTCAGTTATACACACCTTGACATCTGACTCACTCTCACCAGTACCTACCACAGGCATTTTTGCTGTTACTGAGGTTTGTAACCATGTAGGATTTCTTCCTTAATTATAGAAGATCCATATTGACAAACACTTTACTGAAATTCTTCTATTTCAAAGTTGTTCAGTTGTAAGATTGCTGCATGAAATGACATTTCTACTTTACATCATACCAGCAACAGCCACTTAGTGGTGGAATGAAACAAGTAAGCATCACTGTCTGTGGACCTCTGTCAGTGCCCACTGTGCTATTCATATATATCAACATGACCTGTATACCTCTAAACTTCTTAGTGTAAGAAATCTGGACAAAGCCTAAAATAATGGGGGTATAAAATCCCCAAAATAGGTAAATATTTTAAATATTGTTCTTATAAACTTAGAAAGTTGATAAAATAACATGATTTGTGTTAGCATGCATCTTCTGAAGGATATGAAGTCTGAAACTCAAATGTATGTTGTCACTTAGTGAGTTTGATCATCTTCGATTTGTCAGAAAACCAAAAATTTTATGAAGCACAGATCAAAAATATGAGTTGAAAATCTGGACAGCTATGCACATCACAGTGAACACGAAGGATGTGACTTGTAAGCATATAAATAGGATGTAAACATCTATAGTACTGAGGTGCAGTTCTAAAGTCATGTCCTAGCACCTCAGGGTAGAGCTACAGCCATGCCCTAATGCAGTGATACAATGCTATGCTGTATACGTGATTTGCAAATGTGCAGCTGTGCACAAAGGGCTACTATCCTTGAGTGGACTTCAGTGTGGCCATGAATACTTCAGGCACTGTGGAATGCAGAGCTTCAACTTGATGTGCAAGACAGAGCATGATCTTCCTGTTCTTCCTGCACAAGAACTTCAGGATGACCTGCTGGGTGGTTATGATGGTACACTGGCAAAGGTGGGTGCCTGTTATGAGATTATGTGAATGCTGAGTGAAGTCACTGCCATTATCTGTTGTAGTGTACAGTGCTATCACAGTTACAGTGACTTGATGTGGCACCGCCATGACTTGGTTCATCAATAGGAGGCAGATGCTGAGGAAAGAGAGAGAGACAGAAATGCACTATACACATTTTTGTCAGCGCCATTTACCTTCTTCAGTTGTAACTATTGTATATGTATACTTAAGAATATACATTTTGTTTTCCAGCAGAAGAAGAGTAGAAGCTCAACATGGTTGGGTGCTGCATTAGGTGGGAGCATCTGTCTTGGTAACAGGGAGTATAAGACATCTGTGATAGTCCTCTTTACAACTGTGTTTGTACTTATAGCATGTGTGTGCGTGTGTGTGTGTGTGTGTGTGTGTGTGTGTGTGTGTGTGTGTGTGTGTGTGTGTGTGTGTGTGTGTGTGTGTGTGTGTGTGTGTGTGTGTGTGTGTGTGTGTGTGTGTGTGTTTTATGTTTTCCCATTTGGTCATTCTTCTGCATGTTCAGTTGTGGAAGAAGAGGAAGCGGGGCATTAGGATGTGTTAATTGTGGCCTCTGAAGCTGGGTCACCAGTGCCACTTGGTCTGTCTCTCAGTGGGGGGGGTTGCAATGATCCCCTTGTTGGTGGTGACCTAGAGAGGCCACTGGTGACAGTGATGCCTGCATCTTAGGAAGGGGGCAATGGCCTAAAAGTGAAAAAAGGTGGCATTGGTGGCTTTACAAAACCAGTTAAGGAGGCTGGTGACTGTTGAGGTGGAACTGGATGCCAACATCAGCAACATGGAGCACTTTCTGCCATGATTAGTAGAGCCACACAATGGAGAGGATCTGTCCATTGACCCTCTAGGGTAGCAACCCTGTAAATAAAACTGTCCACCCAAGTGACTGATGCTTGGATTAGTTGCCTTCCTGGTGTTTCTCCTCTCCCATGTATCATTCCCCATTCATTGTTAACTGACTGCCTGGAGTAGTGCCAATGATAATTAGTATAAAGATACATACAATCTTTCAGATATGTTCTATTATGATCATGTTAGAGCCTACTCTAGTTCTGATACCATCCTCCAAACCATCAAGTTACTAGTGCATTCTGAATAGAATAGCTGTAATTTGGTTCCTCCTAGAAACTTATTAAAAAAGCATGGAAGCCACATTTGGCTCTTTTGCCAGTGAAAAAGATCACCTCACATGAACCCATGGGACAGAATATTACAATAGTGCATGTTAATATTTGGCAAGACTTATACAAACACTGGAAGTTCATCAGGAGAGAAACATTGCTTTACCATGGTCATTTCTGAGAATGGAACAACGCTGAGCTGACTGAGGATGACAACTGATATCTTAGATTCAGATCCCTGTCAACTGCCATACTCAGGATTTATACACAATACATGGGTACTGCCGTGCTCAGGATTTATACACAATACATGGGTCCTGATTACTTTTCTGTTAAGTTAATGTCACAAGAACATGGTGATAGTGGGGGAGGGGATGAGTAGGGAAGCAACCTTATCTAGCAGACCGAAAAATGCAGGAACTCTGACAAAATCATACTATCTACATTTTTACATAATGCAATTTTATCAGGAAACTCTTTGTTCCTTGATCAACAGAAGATCATTTAGCATTTTGATGAGGACAATGTTGGTACTTAACTTAAAAATAAAAGTAGTTATAAAGGTTATTTATTAAGGAATCCTCAAGTATGAGAGGTCTGAGTTAGGTCTGCAATGGGTAAACCAGTCTAGTAAAGGGATAGTTTTTTCAGGATAAAGAAAGAAGATTATGGCCTCCCATTACATGACAACTTGTGTCAAATTTCACTAAAAATGGATATTTGCAAAATGTCAGCAAGACTTAAAAAGGTGGATTACATACAGCCTACTCTCAGCCAATTGTGAGCAATGTAAGTCTGCACTAAAAAACACTGATTTTACAAAAAATACTGATATAATATCCAAGATAAAAATGACTAAATTTTGACCAAATGAGAGGAGAAGCAGTGATCCAGTTCTGGTATTGCAAAAGGAGGACCTTAACAGATTATCTAGAAACAGAGAGAGATAAGCTGGTCAGATTCTTGTAATAGCAAACTTTATAGGCATACATTTAGTTACAGAGTTCATAGCATCATATATTGATAGGCTGATTGTCAAGCTTATAATATGCTGTCTTTCAAGGAAATACATTTCTGCAACCTCATGGTGAAATTTTCTACTTCTCACATATATGGCAAGAATATTTCTGAAGGCAGCAAATGGTTAACTTGTTTTGATTGTGAAGATATGTTTATTTTATAATCTTGGAAGAGACTTTGTAATGTATCTTGTCATTTTTCCTATTACTGATATTTATTTTTTTATTTGAATCACCAGTCTGGTATTAGTTCTGTCAGTGATGCATTCTGTGTCAACTTTCAAACAAAACATATCTCATTTTGCTTTATAGGCAAGGCAAAAGGTGCCTCTGTATCTACCTAGAATAAGAATGTAATGAGAGTTCCTGGATCCTTTCCAAATAGCTCAAATTTGTTCAAATTCTTCAACTCCGTGATTTTTTAGGGGGCTTGACTGAAGGCTATAGAATGCAGTACTGTATTCAAATCAGTGAGGCATAAAGTGGTACTGAGGTATCACCCTGGAGAGACTAGGCATACCCTTTACAGTCAGATGGGCTTTTCTGATTTTGTTAGCTATACAAGGATCAAAATTTAAATTGCTGCATGACATCGCCAGTTGATCTTCAATGATACAGTCATTTTATGGTAATTTATTCTGTAATCGTAAATTATATCCTTTTTACCAAAATGTATGATGTTATATTTTTGACATTAAAAGTCAGATATTTACTATTGTGTCATTGATATAGTTTTGAAGACTGTCTTGGACAACTTCAGAATGTTTTCAACTTTTATTTTATTGAAATGAATTTGTTACCCAATTTGAAGTCATTAACATTTTTGTGTTTTTGCTGATTGTCCAAGAAATACAGTTGAGATCTTCAGAACTGGAAACTCTACCAAAAGGTAATATATATATATATATATATATATATATATATATATATATATATATATATATATATATACACTAATTCAAAAGCTGTGACATCTTGAATCACCTCCCTTACTCTGAGTTAATATATGTAAGTAGTGGGGTGGGAAACAATCACATTTTATTTTTATTTTTCTGGGTTTTTTTGGTGGAACTTATAGACAGACACATTTACGATTATCCTGGCCCATTTCACACTTTTATATCCAAAAAATGGTGCTAGAACAAAGCCGTCTGGAATACTTCTGTTAACCCTCATTAGGATACAGAGGTTACCCTACCATGAATTGTCACAGCCTGTTCCTTGGTCAATATCTTTCCCTATATATTGATTGGCACTTAATGCATTTAGTTTCAAGTTCTTCTCCTTTTGAGGAACAGAATCAAATGCATTATCAAGATAAATATAAGCAGAATGCAATGGCAGTTCTTCAATTCATACTGTTGCCTTTTCAAAAATCCATGAGATTCAGAAGGAACGATCTGCCACTGACAAACTTATATACCCTTATCTAACAGAAAGTGATGCTTGTGTCATTTCGGATAAGCTTTATTATGACTCAGATTTAGTTCACGATGTTCTGGTGGCTGTGATTGTTTGATTTACTGTGGATACTTGCAGGTATGTACAATTTGTTGATCTGAGGCTCTTATTTTTGTTGATACTTTTGTTGGTGTATGTAGGGAATAGGGGGATGGAGTTGCTGCCTTAATGTTCTGGATACCTTTATATTTTATTTATATATATTTATTTGTTTGCCCAGTAGATGAGCTAGTCTTTGGACTCTAACCAGTTATGGCTGTGATGATGTGAGGTATTACCAGCTATGCCCAAAGTAGGGCAGTGGATATGTAACATATGCCAGCACATCTAGCTGGAATTTTGAAAAGAATTATATGTCATTTGTATATCAAACTGGTTTGTACAGATGTTTGTGTTGAACATATATTTGTAAAGTTGCTTGTGTTAAAAATGTTTCAACTGTGTGTCCTGCCAGACAGAAAAGACATATGCATTTATATCAGACTGTATTGTTATAAATAGCATACTGGAAGAGAAGAGGTTAATCTCAGTCCACCTAACTTTGAAAAATGTAAGAAATTAAATGACTTAATTTAGGCCATAAAGATTGTATCTTACAGTTCTGACTACAGCCAGAGATGAAATGTCTGTGCCAGAGAATGGTTTATTAGCTCCTGTAGGAAGAGTGAAATTGTTTATTGTTTTCTGTCTTCCAGAAGCTGCAACAGATATTACCAAAGCCGTGTGTGTGTGTGTGTGTGTGTGTGTGTGTGTGTGTGTGTGTGTGTGTGTGTGTGTGTGTGTATGTGTGTGTGTGTATTATTGACACATATGTGCGAGATTCTGGGTCAGTTGCTACGAAAGTGGGTAGTATGGAATCCAGAAGTCAAATGACCAGATGTATGTGATATCATGCTGTAATTCATCACTGAAATTATGTTTTTTAATAATAGATGAGATGTGATTGAAGTCTCAGAGCACTCTGTTTTGGAACCTGTCAACGAAGGACTCCTCATCTGCTTCATCTTGCCTTGTTCTAGTATGCAAACCAGGGAATAGTAATTCTTTAGATTACTCAGGAAAAATAGTGAGAGTAGCTGAGTACTGTTTTTCTGTATCTGTATGAATCTATTCATCTGTGTTATTTTAATATTTTCTATGATTGAAACTGGTGTTTTTGTAAATAAATATTACGTATTTTCATGTTCTTTTATTATTTATTATTAAATCTATTTAAATCTTCCATTTTGGCTTTTCCTTTAAAGAATATCTTAATCTTTGAGAGTACTCATATCTATTTGGTGACTCTGTGGCCACTCCTGAAAGCCTAACTGCATTGGTCAAACACTACCATTTGTATTAATATTAATTTCACTCAGTATAATTGGGTACCCTTGTAAGAGCCTTAGAGTAGCAGGCTTTGGATTGTTGGTGCCAGTAACTACCTTAAAGCCTTGGGAGAAGGGGCATAGAGAGTAAATCTGTGCCAGCTTTTCCCAGGTGTGTGTGTGTGTGTCTGTGTGTGTGTGTGTGTGTGTGTGTGTGTGTGTGTGTGTGTGTGTGTGTGTGTGTGTGTGTGTAAATTAAATCTCAAAAAGTGTGTGTTTTTGTCAGCTGCTTGGAGCAGGAACACGAAGCACTGGTTTCACAGAAATAGTGATGAAGGACTAGTCTTGGACACTCAGCTTAGGATTCAACTCTATTGCTGTGCCAGTGGAGAGACTTACTGGGGACCTGGAGGGAGACAGAGAGAGAAAGCCAGACCCTGGACTGTGTGTTCCCCTCTGTGCTGTTAAGGGAAATTGTGCTTGATGCAGAGAGCTACATCTGGAAATACTGTGTGTATTTTTGTTCCAAGTGAATGTCCTCCACTGTTAGTGGTGAGGATTCAGGCTCCTTGATTACTGGCCCAGAGAGGAGATGTCACATATTGGTGAGCAGTGTTGTGGATATTAATTGAACTTCTGTAGCCTGTAGGCAGCTGTCACTGAAGGGGGGTGTACTCTCAAGCTTCCACAAGGTAAACATTCAGAGTTTCATTTCACAACAATTCTATTTATTTTTTTATTTTAATCCAGTCAGGAAAAGCAGGCAAACAAGTCAGCAAAGGATTATGGTAAGCTGACAAAGAATCAGTTGGCCAAGGTGCATGAAGCCAAAGGACTGGTGCATGCCAACTTGACTAAAGAGGAAATTATTTCAGCCTTAGTCACAGCTCAGACCAGCAAGCAGGACGATAACCAGTCTGTTGATGGGAATTTGCAGCCCTCAGAAAAGAGGACATTCACCTTTTCCTCAGAGAACTTAAAAATCTGTCTGTAGTTAAAGAGACATGAACTGGAGGCCAAATGTTTGGAATTGGAATCAGCAGAGAGCCTTTGGCATTTGGAGGCTGAGGAAAAAGAGACAGTGCTCTGTTTGGAGGTCAAAGAGAATGAGAGACTGCAGCATTTGGAGCCAGAATTACAGTGACATTTTGCAGGGTGCAGAATACCCTGTGTGCCTTTAGAGTTTCAGCCTCCTAGCTTTACTCCTCTTGGAAAAATCAGGGTTTCAAGGGGTAGTTTTCTCCATCAGTGTAGGCACAAGGAAAGCTAAAAACAGTAAACGGTCATATTGAAAGAAGAAGTTATGGTAGTATCAGCATGAGAGGATGATGCTGACAGAATGTCAATATTAAGTTGTCTGGAGACAATGGGAGTACCAAACTATCAGGGTCATGGAGGTAATGGGGAAGGGAATAACTGAACTTAAAGGTCAGTAAAAGTTTTCCAGATTTTACAGAGGGTGATAATTTTGATAGTTTTATTCATATATTTGAAAGAATATGTAAACAGTATAATGTTCACCAAGGGCTCTGGGTACACTTCCTGATGCCCTTACTCCATGATAAAGCTGTAACTGCTGTTTCTAAATTGTCTGATACTGATTGTTTAAAGTATGATAAAGTAAAGGAATATTTACTTCAGTGTTTTAAGTTAACAACTGTTATAGTCATAAATTAATAACATTAAGAATTTACCTCAGTCAGGAACAACACTTCAGGATGTGCAAGCAAAAAATTTATTCTTACAGCGCTGGGAGACAGTCTTCATAGCAGATGTCAAAATAGTCTCTCTGAACAGAGACAAACCACATTTTTTATACAATTTTCTTATCAAACCTGGTCATGCACTTTCATTATTTTACAATGACAGTGTCGTATAGAAAACTTTGCAAATGTCCTCATCCCTCATGATTTTTGCCTCAGACTTCACGTGAACACCTTCCTATACATGATCCACTTGTTTCCAAGGGGACTTGTTTCTGACTTTGGATGTTTCAAACCTGCCCTAGCAACAATGCACTCCTACCCTGGAGGAGTCAGGCTACTAATTCCCTTTGTAGTAACTTCAACATGTACTGTTCTCTCCTATTACATACTAAAAGAATGCAGTTTAAAAGACAGCAATACTGTGGCTTATGAAGCTGTATTTTCCCAGCCCTGCATACAAATTATACTTGCTTTTTAACAATCATATTATAGCATCATTAATAAACTGAAATTAATATACATTTTAATAAGCTGGTCTTGTCCCATAACATACCTGAAGCTTACGGAAAAAAAAGTTTTGTGAGCATAGACGCAAGGCAGATTAAAGTGTGTGTGATTATTTTTCTGAGTTAAGCACTTATTTTCATACATGGGTGATTGGGTGTCAGGTCACCACTTTTGAAGGTTTGGCAAACCTTTTGTTGAGGGAAAAAGCCCTTAGCACTTTGCCTGGGGACATGAGAAACTGATTAGGACACTGAGAGTGTAACTTTGCAGATGAGCTGGGCAAAAAAGGTGGATCTTCACTTAGCAAGCAAGGTATCACTGCACAAGAAGGTGATACACAGTACAGCACATGAATATAAGGGAACCCATGGTGGGTAGCCTAAACCACTCCAACAGAGTCCACCAGTAACATGGGAAGCCTCTAGTTCAGATACATCACCAAGATCAAGGGTTAAATGTTTTAAATGTAACTGGTGGGGCTATGTATCATATAGATGTCCATGGATGCAAAATAGGGAACAAAAGGTGGGGGAAGCAGCAAGTGGGAATAACAGAATGCTAGTAGTAAGTTGTCTGGAGACAACAGAGGTACCAAACTATCACCAAAGGTTATATCCGATCTCAGTGGATGGAAAGCAGGCCCACTGCTAAGAGAGAGACAACCTTTGACATAACCATTGTGAAGCCTGCAGTGATTAAAGAGGAGCAGTACTTGCTAGGGCAGTCCACACCAGTCAGAGATTTAGGAAGGACCCCATTCCAAATGCCTTTGGTCAGGGTTTACTTTGACTGAGAGGGTGGAAAAGGAAGCAAGCAAGTAGGTGTGCTTGAGTATATCCCTGCAGATGTATTGATAGGGAATGATTCTGATAATACAGTACCTTGTGTGCATGCAGTTACATGATGTCAGTCTTGGAGACAGGCATGTGGGTCTGGCAGCCTGGGAGAGACCCAGACAGACCCCACATCTGAAGTCAGGTCTGGTGAGGAGGCTATTTCAGGGAGGGAACTACCCTATAGCAGTGAGCCTGAAGATGAGCCACAGCTGCTGGTAGGTACTGATGCTCTCTTGGACAAAGTGACTGCAAGGGCAGAGGTGAGTGATAGTACCCTGTCTGACCTGTGGAAAAGGAACTGGGAAGTCACAATGATAGAGTTGAGACAGGCTCAGATCTCGAACTCTACACTACAAGGCCTGAGAAAGGTAACTAGGGAGGTACCTGATCTTCAAGGAAAAGGCATGTCTGTATACTGGAACAAAGGGTTACTGTAAAGAGAGTGGACCCCCTGAGGAAGGGCTAGAGGGTAAAGTAATACAGCAGTTAGTAGTGCATAGACTACCATCTGGCACTCCTAGCCATAGCCTGTGACATCCATTTTGCAGGTCATATGGACATATATCATACCAAGAGACATATTATGCAGCACTTTTACTGGCCTGGGATTGCAAGTTATATAATAGGGTACTGCAGGACCTGTGAGCAGTGCCAAAAAGTAGGCAAGGCAGGAGACAAGTTTAAAGATCCTTTGATGCCTTTCCTGTGATTGGGGAGCCATTTCAGAGGGTAGCTATGGATATTGTGGGGCCTCTGATTACCCCAAGTTCCACAGGGAAGTAGTATATCCTGGTGATAGTAGATTATGCTACTAGATACCCTAGGACGGTGGCTCTGTTCTCCATTGAGACAGAGAAGGTGGCAAATGCTTTGTTAAAGATTTTCAACAGGATAGGTTTCCCAAGAAAAATACTGACTGACAGAGGTGCCAGTTTCATGTCAGACCTGCTGGCTTGTCTGTGGAAGCGCTGTGGGGTGAAGCACCTGAAGAACAGCCCCTATCATTCCCAGACTAATGGTCTTGTGGAAAGGTTAAACTTTACACTAAAGACCATGCTATGGGCATTTGCAGACCAGTTTGGGGGACAAATATTTGCCTCATCTGCTCTTTGCATACAGAAAGGAACTGCAGGAATCCACAGGTTTTTCACCCTTTGAGTTGCTGTATGGGCCTTTAGATTTGATTCATGATGAGTGGGAGGGTGAGTGTAAATCCCACATATGTCATATGTCCTAAACCTCTGGACAACACTTAGGGAGCTCATGGGCTTGTCCCAGGAAAATCTGGCAGAAGTCCAACAGTAGAAAAAAGTGTGATATGACAGGAATGCTTGAGCCCAAGAATATGCTGTGGGGCGACAGGTTATAGTTCTCATTCCTATCAGACACAATATGCTGCAAGCAGCTTGGGAGGGACCCTTCAAAGTGGTAAGGAAGGTCAACAATGTTAACTACATGGTAGAACTGCTATGCAGGAGGCAGGGGCACAAATTGTGCCATGTTAACATGGTGAAATCTCACCATAATAAGGAGGTCCTTGCATTATTTGCAGTAGAGGGCAGAAGGAGTCTGAGGGGGGAACTATGACTACAGCAAGCCAGCCAGCAAAATACCAAGTTACTATGGTGGAGCCTAGGGTTGCAGGCATATGACATGACAGTGCAGCACAGTAGTGGGGTTAGCAATGCCAATACAGATGGGATCTCAAGAAAGGGTATGGGTTAATGTATTCCAAGACAGCCTCATTCCTCTCAATCAACATTTCTCCAGGGTCACGTGAGAAACAAGCTTTAGTCTTCAAAGGAGGAAAATGTGATTATGCAGAGTATTGCCAGCTATGCCAGGAGAAGTAGGGCAGTGGATCTGTAATATATGCCAGCAAAGCTAGCTATATTTTTGTAAAGAATTATATGTCATTTGTATATCAAACTGATTTGTACAGATGCTTGTGTTGAAAAATGCATTTGTAAAGCTGCTTGTGTTAAAAATGTAGCAACGGCATGCCTTGCTGAACAGAAAAAAAAAATACACGTATTATTGTAACTGTTGAAATGTATATATTGTAACAAAGGATACTGGAAGAGAAGAGGCTAATCACAGCCCAGCTGCAGCTAACTTTGAAAAATGTTCTGAAATTAAATTTCTGGGCCTAGGTCATCTCACAGTTTTGAATGAAGCCAGAGACGCAATGTCTGTAAGACGTATGGCTTGTTAGTCTCTGCAGAAAGAGAAGTGGTGTTAAAATTGTTTTACAAGCTTCCAGATGCTGCAATAAACTTTAGCAAATTTCAAGATATGTATTTTACACACATGTGCTAAATCCTGGCAGCTTCTAGCCAAAGGAATAGTATGGGACCAGTAGTCATATGATCAGATATATGTGATGTCATTCTGTAATCCATCGCTAAAAATGCTGTTTTAATACTAGGTGAGACTGAAGTCTCAAGTCAGTCTGTTTTTGGAACCTGACAAAGGAGAACCACTCACCTACTTCATGTTGCCTTGCTCTAGTAAATGACCAGGGAATAGTATTTTTTTAGATCACTCAGGAAAATATAGTGAGATTAGTTAAGTATTGTTTTTTTCTGTATCTGTATGAATCTATTCATCTGTATTATTTTAATATTTCCTGTTTCTGAAACCCTGGTGTTTATTGTAAATAGATATTTAGTTTTTTCATGTTCTTTTATTGTTTTTTAATAAATGTGTTTAAGCTTTTCTTTGTGGCTGGTCCTTTAGAGAATATTTTAAACTTTGAGAGGACTTATATCTATTTGGTGACCTTGTGGCTACTCCTGAAAGTCTTACTGCATTAGCCAAACATTATCATTTGTATTAATATTAATTTCACTCAGCATAATTGGTTACCATTGCAAGAGCCTTAGAGTCGCTGCCTTTGTAGTGTCTGATGGCAGTTTAACTACCTTATAGTTTGGGCAGAAGGGGGCATAGCTAGCAAATCTGTGCCAGCCTTTCCCAGGTGTGTGTTTGTGTGTGTGTGTGTGTGTGTGTGTGTGTGTGTGTGTGTGTGTGTGTGTGTGTGTGTGTGTGTGTGTGTGTGTATGTGTGTGTGTGTGAAAATCAAATCTCCAAGAGGGTGTGTGTCAGCTGTTTGGAGCAGGGACATGAAGCAGTGGTTTCAGAGAGAGAGTGGTGAAGGACTTGGCTATATAGCTGTGCCAGTGGGGAGTCCTATTGGGGACCTGGAGGGAGGGAAAATTATTATAAACAAAATTTAAAGGTCATGCTGCTAAATCCTAGGAGTCTTAGCATGAAACTGCACCCATTGCAAGCATTCCTTGCCCTGGAGGATGCTGGCATTCATGCAGTCACTGAAACCTGGTTCAAAGCTGTGGAGAGCACTCCAGTCTTACCAGGTTACTTCTCCTACCATACTTCCAGACCCCCAAATGAAGGGTTACAAAGCCAAAGGAGGTGGAGTTTCAATATTTATCAAAGACATACACACCTCCAGGTTGGTCAAACACTATGACACACAGGGGACACTCCAAGTGCAGATAACTTTTAGTTATGTACTCACCATAACTTCAGATGTTTGGGATCCATCTCGCCTACATTCTGACTGATGGGTTCGGAGCCGATCCCTCGGCTCCGACTCGGCACGCTTATGCTATAGAGCGAGGCCTCTAATTGGCTGAGCTATCTTTATCCCAGGATGCACCACCACTAATCCCCCAGATCTTGTTTGTCCGCATTCATGCACACATGCACAGCTTGTTTATATAACATTGTTAGATGTTTCAAGATGAAACAACAGGATTCGGACCTTCTGATATCCTCTGATCTCCAAGGAAGGGGAAGGAGGGTAGGTTATTAGAATGTAGAGATGGATCCCAAACATCTGAAGTTATGGTGAGTACATAACTAAAAGATGTTATGTGATCCTATCTCGCCTGCATTCTGACTGATGGGACAGCGTCCCTAGCACCTAAATCCCGGGTGGCTCATTGGAAAATACTCCTGAGCACTGTGGAACCAAATGAAGCTCGCCCTCTAGATGCCACATCTAATTTGTAGTGAGAAATGAAGGTGTGCGGGAAGACCATGTAGCCGCAGCACAAATGTCACCAATAGCAAGCTTAGAATGAAATGCTACCAAGTAGCCATAGCCCTTGTAGAATGAGCCTTGACAGAGGTGGAAAGCTCTTGTTAGAATAAATATAAGCTTGAGTAATACAGTCCCTGATCCATTTGGCAATAGTGACCTTTGTGACCGCTGCCCAATTTGTTTTTCTGCAAAGGACACAAACAACTGATCTGTCTTCCTTGATTGTTTGGTCCTATCCAAATAAAATGTAACTGCCTGTGGACATCTAGTGTGGAAAATAAACTCCGCTTTATTGGAGTATTTTGGGAAAAACTGGGAGCTCTAACGACTGTTGCAAGCATAAAGTAGAACAGACTTTAGGAACAAAAGAAGGATTTGGTCTGAGGGATACCCTGTCTGTATGAAAACAAGTACGGGGTTTCACTGACAAAGCTTGAAGTTCTGAAACCCTTCTAGCTGAAGTAATTGCCACTAGAAAGGCTGTCTTCCATGAAAGAAACTTTAGATCACAGGTAGCTGCCGGTTCAAAGGGGAAAGAAGTCAAGGCACGTAATACTATATCGAGATCCCATGGAGGTGCAGGATGAGAAATCGGAGGTCTTAATAGAGCAGCACCTTTCAAGAAGGTCTTACACAACCTGTCGCTCATTAAAGGTGGGTCTATGGATTCATGAAAATTAGAAATCGCTGCCAATTGTACTTTGATGGTAGAAACAGAAGAGCCTTGGTTGAAAAGGGAGGTCAGGAATTTGAGTACTTCTGCCACGGGAGTAGAAATGGGGTCCAGGCCCCGGAGTTGAGCCCAGATAACAAACCTTTTCCATTTGCTAGAATACAGTTTCTTCGTAGCAGACTTGTGGGCTGAAGACAATATGTGCACCACATCTGGGTCCAGTGCATGTCTCCTGACTATGGTCGGAAGAGGAGGAGCCAGGTCAATTTTAATGTGTGTAGGGACTGGTGTAGTAGTCCCGACTGATGAATCAGTAGGTCTGGGACCTGGTCCAGGAACCATGGACCTTCCAGAGCATGTTTCAAGATAGGGAAACCAGACTTGATGAGGCCAGTAAGGAGCAATTAAGATCATCTTGCTCCCTAAGAGAGATGCCTTTGAATTACCCTGTAGGAGAGGAACTGGAGGGAAGGCATAAAGCAGGCCGGTGGGCCAAGGATGGACTAACGCTCCATAGGGCTCTTCCCGAGCCGGGTTAGGGAGAAAAATTCTTTGCACTTCAGATTCAGAGGAGCCAAGAGGTCGCAGCACGGAACTCCCATTCGCTGAAAATCTGCCTTGTAATAGTCATATTCAGAGACCATTCGTGAAGAGAGAGGATGGTTCTGCTCAACCTGTCGGCTATGACATTGGATTTGCCCGGTATGTGTGTAGCCACTAGAAGCGTTTGGTCGAGACTGCCCATTCCCAGACTCTCATCGCTTCTCTGCAAAGAGGATAGGATCTGGTCCCTCCCTGTTTGTTCAGGTACCAGACAACTGACATGTTGTCTGAGTGAACAGCAATTAAGCCCTGAGGGAGGTAATCGTGAAGGGCTTGAAGGGACAGGAGTACTGCCCTCATTTCTAGGATGTTGATGTGGAGAGGGGTCTCTTCCGGGTGCCATTTGCCCTGGACTGACCTGCCCAGGGAATGCCCCCCCCACCCCATCTGGGAGGTGTCCATGGTCAAAGTGGCCGCCGGAGGAGGAAGAACAAAGGGTCGTCCCTGATCCAAATTGGAGGACACTAGCCACCAGCGAAGGTCCCGTCTGCAAGATTCTGTGATCCATATTAGATGATTGAGAGGGAGTTCCTGAAAGGACCACTGAGTTGAAAGAAGCCACTGGAGGATTCTCATGTGTAACCTTGCCAAGGGAACTAGCAGAACTGTGGCAGACATCGATCCCAATAGCTGCAGGACCATTCTGGCTGGGGCTTTGGACCTGGGGAGTAAGGCTCAAACCTGATTTTGAATGGTCTGAATTCTGTCTGCAGGTAGATAGACCCGCATCTGGTTTGAATCTATCTCTACCCCTATGAATCTTATTCTTTGAGATGGCCGTAACACAGATTTTGGCCAATTGAAGGTGATTCCGAGGGAATTACCCAGTGATGTTGTGGCTTGCAGGTCTGTGAGAAGTAGATGCTTGAGGTGGCAGTTAGAAGCCAGTTGTCTAGGTACGGAAACACCTGGAATCCTAGACTCCTCAAGTGAGCAGTCACTACTGCCAAGCATTTGGTGAACACCCTGGGGGCTGTGGTGAGACCAAAGGGCAGCGCACGGAACTGAAAATGACTGCCTCCCTAGACTGAAGCGCAAGTGTCTCCTGGACGCTTGATGTATTTTGATATGGTAATACGCCCTTGAGGTCTATGGAGCACATCCAAACACCTTTCTCCAACAATGGGAGAATGGTTTGTAAAGTGACCATTCAGAACTTGGACTTCTTGACTGAACGGTTTAGGTTGCTTAGGTCCAAAATGGGCCTCAAGTCCCTGGTCTTTTTTGGCACCAAAAAGAATCTTGAGTAAGTCCCTAATCCGATCTGGTCTGGACCGTTGATGACTCCTTTTTGCAGCAGCTTTGAAATTTCTAAGGCTGCGGTATCCCGTTGACTGGGTGGCAGGTCCGGGATTCTTTTGGACTGAGGGGGGGACAACAGAATGGGATGGAGTGACCTCCAGCGATAATTCGAAGCACCCATCGGTCCTGAGTGATCCCTTCCCAGGCCTTCAGGTGCTTCGAAAAACGAACCCCGACTGGCTCTGGAGCAGCACAGTCGGGCAATCCCTCAGGTACTATGAAAGGCTGAAGAGCCACGAAAGGACTCGCGGTCTCCAGTGTTTCGGGGGCCTCTGCCACCTCTGGGACGGCGTCTTCCTGATGAATTTCCCCCTCCTCTGCCTCTGGAGGGGGAGCCTTCCTGCTGAGAGGGGTAAGACTTCTGCGATCTACGGAACCACATCTTCCTCCTCTTTAGCCTTGGGATAAGGCCGAAGGGAGTGGAAAATCGTGCCTCACGGCAGTCAGAGTCTTACCCTCCTGTTCACAGCGGGTAAGTGTGTCTTTCACCTTGGGCCCAAACAGGAGGACCCATCAAAGGCGCCGCATGAAGACTTGAAGGCCTCCGCTGAATGACACAGGCGGAGCCAGGCTTGTCTCTGTAGAGCAATGCCTGTACTGCTGCTTACTCGCCTCTCGGCCGCATACCAAATGAGCCTCATGGACGAAGTTCAAATGGACGACATTGTAGCCAGCTGAGATCCAACCGCCTGGGCCAGCTCCTCAGGCAGGTTACCTAAGAGGGTATCGGATAGCTCCTTAATCAGATCCCTCTGGAATCTCGTAAGTGCGCTACGTAGTTCAAAGACCTCAGAGTAAAGGGCTGAACTAAGGCGCGCTTGCCGACGATCCATGCTCCTAGACTCCTTATTAGGAGGATGGACGGACATAGAAGCCTCTGCTACATCTTGCTGGGTAGCAGATGCCACCACCATAGCATCCACAGCCACACCTTTCGTAAGGAACTCTCTATCTGGGGGTGCCGAAGAAATTTGTTTGGACGAAGGGCACTGGTTCCACAGAGTCTGGGTGTTCCCACGCCCTTCGACAGATCAAATCCAAGAGCTCGTTGAAGGGCGGAGACACCCAGGAGGCGGAGGGCTGAGCCCCGAAGGCCTTCAGGAACACCGACTCATCAGCCGAGAGAGGTTTGGACTGCCAGCTGCCTCGTTGTTTTAGGGCTTCCAGGATGTCTGCAAAGCAGACATCATCCGAGGATCTACTTGGGGACCCCTCTGCATCATCGAGATCGGTGTCAGATGTCAAAGACTCGTCAGGGGAGTCAACGTGCTTCCTCTTGCACATTTTCTTCCTGGGAGGTTCTACCGAAGAGGCTTCAGAAGGACCTCCAGGAGGGGGAGAACCCCGGCGGGGGTAACCTGAGGCCCAGGGGCTCCGCTGTTCATGGACAGGGGACTGCCAACGACCCAGTCTCCAAATGTAGGGAAGGAGCTGGGGAAACTGTGGAGGTAGCCAATGAAGATTTGGCTAGAGCACTCCTCATAGCCCTGAAGGCGGGACCACCAGAATCCTGGGAAGGTCCCCCCTCCGTGGCCACGACAGTGGACGGTACTCCCGCCGCCGATGCACCAAGAGGGAGACTTGGGACCGAAAGTATCAACCCAAGCCTCCCCAGGGCCGAAGGAAGAAGTCCAGGCACTGAACTCCCACCCAAGAGCCGGAGTCAGAGCAAGGGTCGGCCTGACCCTAACACCTCCACTGGTTCCACTCAACACCTGCACCAATGGTGCCGGTTGCTGGAGGAGGAAGTACAGTAAGGGAGTGACCATCGGCTCCAAAGCCAAATGGGCTGGAGCCGAAACCATTCCTGTCAGACAAAATATGCTACAAGCAGCTTGGGAGGGACCCTTCAAAGTGGTAAGGAAGGTCAACAATGTTAACTACATGGTAGAACTGCTACGCAGGAGGCAGGGGCACATATTGTGCCATGTTAACATGGTAAAATCTCACCATAATAAGGAGGTCCTTGCACTATTTGCAGTAGGGGGCAGAAGGAGTCTGAGGTTGAACTATGACTACAGCAAGCCAGCCAGCAAAATACCAAGTTACTATGGTGGAGCCTTGGGTTGCAAGCATATGACATGACAGTGCAGCACAGTAGTGGGGTTAGCAATGCCAATACAGATGGGATCTCAAGACGGGGTATGGGTTAATGTATTCCAAGACAGGCTCATTCCTGTCAAGCAACATTTCTCCAGAGTCACTTGAGAAACTAGCTTGACTCTTCAAAGGAGGGAAATGTGATTATGCAGAGTATTGCCAGCTATGCCAGAAGAAGTAGGGCAGTGGATCTGTAACATATGCCAGCAAAGCTAGCTATAATTTTGTAAAGAATTATATGTCATTTGTATATAAAACTGATTTGTACAGATGCTTGTGTTGAAAAATGCATTTGTAAAGCTGCTTCTGTTAAAAATGTAGCAACGGCATGCCTTGCAAAACAGAAAAAGAAATACACATGTATTACTGTAACTGTTAAAATGTATATATTGAAACAAAGGATACTGGAAGAGAAGAGGCTAATCACAGCCCAGCTGCAGCTAACTTTGAAAAATGTTCTGAAATTAAATTACTGGGCCTAGGTCATCTCACAGTTTTGAATGAAGCCAGAGACGCAATGTCTGTAAGATGTATGGCTTGTTAGTCTCTGCAGAAAGAGAAGTGGTGTTAAAATTGTTTTACAAGCTTCCAGATGCTGCAATAAACTTTAGCAAATTTCAAGATATGTATTTTACACACATGTGCTAAATCCTGGCAGCTTCTAGCCAAAGGAGTAGTATGAGACCAGTAGTCATATGATCAGATATATGTGATGTCATTCTGTAATCCATCGCTAAAAATGCTGTTTTAATACTAGGTGAGACTGAAGTCTCAGGGCAGTCTGTTTTTGGAACCTGACAAAGGAGAACCACTCACCTACTTCATCTTGCCTTGCTCTAGTAAATGACCAGGGAATAGTATTTTTTAGATCACTCAGGAAAACATAGTGAGATTAGTTAAGTATTGTTTTTTTCTGTATCTGTATGAATCTATTCATCTGTGTTATTTTAATATTTCCTGTTTCTGAAACTCTGGTGTTTATTGTAAATAGATATTTAGTTTTTTCATGTTCTTTTATTGTTTATTAATAAATGTGTTTAAGCTTTTCTTTGTGGCTGGTCCTTTAGAGAATATTTTAAACTTTGAGAGGACTTATATCTATTTGGTGACCTTGTGGCTACTCCTGAAAGTCTTACTGCATTAGCCAAACATTATCATTTGTATTAATATTAATTTCACTCAGCATAATTGGTTACCATTGCAAGAGCCTTAGAGTCGCTGCCTTTGTAGTGTCTGATGGCAGTGTAACTACCTTATAGTTTGGGCAGAAGGGGGCATAGCTAGCAAATCTGTGCCAGCCTTTCCCAGGTGTGTGTTTGTGTGTGTGTGTTTGTGTGTGTGTGTGTGTGTGTGTGTGTGTGTGTGTGTGTGTGTGTGTGTGTGTGTGTGTGTGTATTTGTGTGTGTGTAAAAATCAAATCTCCAAGAGGGTGTGTGTCAGCTGTTTGGAGCAGAGACATGAAGCACTGGTTTCAGAGAGAGAGTGGTGAAGGACTTGGCTGTATAGCTGTGCCAGTGGGGAGTCCTATTGGGGACCTGGAGGGAGGGAAAATTATTATAAACAAAATTTAAAGTCATGCTGCTAAATCCTAGTAGTCTTAGTATGAAACTACACCCATTGCAAGCATTCCTTGCCCTGGAGGATGCTGGCATTCATGCAGTCACTGAAACCTGGTTCGAAGCTGTGGAGAGCACTCCAGTCTTACCAGGTTACTTATCCTACCATACTTCCAGACCCCAAATGAAGGGCTACAAACCCAAAGGAGGTGGAGTTTCAATATTTATCAAAGACATACACACCTCCAGGTTGATCAAACACTATGACACACAGGGGACACTCCAAGTGCAGATAACTGTTGACAAAACAACTATTCAAATCATAGCTGGCTACAGACCTGCAACCATGACTCAGGACACCCACTCCATCTATCTGGACTTACTTGAATCTATCAATATTCAACCCTCTACCCTGATCTTGGGTGACTTTAACTACCCAACCATAGAGTGGAAGACGTATTTTAGCTCAAACATGAATGCCCAGAGATTCCTAGACTTCGCCAATGCCAGTGTATTGGACCAGCAGGTTGACACTCCTATGAGAGGTGAAAATATCCTGGACCTGGTCCTGGTCCTAACCAACATGAATAGCCACTGTAGCACTCCTACAGTGTCATCCTCCTTGGTAAGATCCGACCATCAAGCAATCACTTTTGAAGTCACCATCTCCCCTGAACCTGTCAAGTTCAAGCGAAAAAACTTTTCCAAAGCTGACTATAATCTCCTCAGAGTAGGTATAAGCAGCTTCACAGCCACTGTCCCTTCAGTTGGAATTAGCACTAATGTCCAAGCCTACACCAAAAAACTATACACCTTCATAGCTATATGGACTCAGCAATACCTGACAGGACCAAATCATCTTCCTCAAGGAAGAGTAAACCTGTCTAGTGGACAGCAGCAATAAACAAACTCTATAACAGAAGGAAAATTTTGCTGTCCAGGGCCAAGAAGGAGCAGGTGCCAAGTTGGAAGCAATCTTTCCTTTGACTGAACAAACAAATAAGGTCACTGGTGAAATCCTCTAAGGCTAACTTTGAGTCCAAATTGGCCACATCTACCAAGGACAATCACAAGGCCTTTTTCACATATGTCTGTAATCTCAAAGGCAACACCCAAATCTGCTATGAAATGGTGGTCAATAACACCACATACATAAATGTCATAGATATAGCCAGCCTGCTGGCAGACAGGTTCAGTGAAAACTTCATCCCCCTGTCCCCCAATCGATAAACCTTGACATCTACAGCACCTGCCCCCTCCCCTCATCAACAGGGAGCAGGTGCTTAATGCCCTCTCAAAGGCAAAAAATACAGTCTCCATGGGACCCAATAACATCCCTGGCTGTATCCTACATGAACTCAGGCATGAGCTCTCAGCTCCATTAGACACCCTGTTCAACCAAAGCCTGAGCACCAGCTTCATTCCAGCTAAATGGAGGACAGCCACTGTCATCTCTCTACACAAAGGTGGAGCGTCCACTGACCCAGGCAATTATAGGCCCATCAACCTAACTAGCCTGATCTGCAAGGCCATGGAATGCATTATCATGGACCTTATAAACAAGGACATTGGCAACCTCCAAACCCTTGACCCCACACAGTTTGGCTTTGTGAAAAGGAAATCATGCCTGTTAAACATGGTCGACTTCTTTGAAACAGTCACCAAAGCCATGGATGTGGGGAAGATGGTGCACATCACCTGCCTTGACCCAGCCAAAGCCTTTGACACTATTCCCCACTCAGGCATAATAGATAAACTCCCCCAGCTAAGCATCAACCCATATATTACCAGATGGATTGCTAACTGGCTCACTGATAGAACCCACTCAGTCGAAGTAGGGAAAGCCACCTCTAGTAGTAGACTTGTAATGAGCTGTGTACCCAAGGATCAGTTTTGGAGCTTATACTGTTTGGGATGTACTTTTCTGAGGTGCAAGCCAAAACCAGTGGTCTGTGGCTGACCAGGTTTGCGGATGACTGCAAGCTGAGCCCTGTCTTAAATTCCCCTAGTGATGTGAACATCCTCCAAGAGGGCCTTACCCAAACTAATGACTTGTGCCAGAAGCATGGCCTTAAACTGAATGCCAAGAAATGCACCATTATCTCCTTTGGGGAAAATGTCATCCCCACTAATTATGACATTAATAGCAATGTACTAATCATGCTATCAGTTGTGAGGGACTTGGGCACCCAGGTTGATAGCAACCTGACTTTTGACCACCACTTTGCTTCCGTTGTACGGAAGGCTTTCTACATGGCCCACATCATAAATAAGGGTATTTCATCCAGGAACAAAGAGGTCATAACATCCCTGTGCTCCTCCTTTACCAGACTCATTATCAAGTACAATGTCTCCTTCGGCATGTACCTTGCCAAGCACATGCAGCAGTTGGAGAGACCACAGAGGTTCCTGACCAGGAAAATCCAGGGTCTCAAACACCTATCCTATACAGATAGGCTGAAAGCCCTGTCCTTTTATTCAGTTTCATACAGACTGCTCAGAGGTGACCTGTGTCTGGCATACAAGGCCATTTCAGACCCAGCATTGATGGAGTTGCTGCATATCCATAAGACAAACTCCACTCATGCAACCTGCATGTAAGTCTTAACCTGGTTTGTGACATTAATAGAACTTGTTGGTGGGATAGATTTGTGCCCCAAAGACTCCCCCATCTGTGAAATAGACTCCCTCTCCATGTCAAGTAGAGTACCTCTCTAGCCCTCTTTAAGAGAAACCTGGATGATTGGATGGGAAACAGAAAATACAACCCTGGGATCCCATCTGTGCCCCTGCTGGATAGGAGAAACAAGTGCTGACTTTGAGGGAACATGGGCGAAATTCTTGGCTAGGCTTATAAGGGCCTCTGGGCCAATAGCCTAGTATCATCCTATGAACCTATGAACAGCGAGAGAAATCCAGACCCTGGACTGAGTGTGTTCCCTGTGTGCTCATAAGGGAAATTGCTCTTGATGCAGACAGCTGCAACTGGAAACACTGTGTGTATCTATTTTTGTTCCAAGTGAATGTCCCTCTCCACTGTCAGTGGTGAGGATTCAGGCTCCTTGATTACTGGCCCAGAGAGGGGCCATCACAGTAATTCTAAGCCGTTTTGGTCATAGTGACATTTAGCATGACATTGTTGAATGTTGAAGGGGGACAGTAAGTATGTACCAGCCATCCCTTACAAGGGATTGCATGGGACACTCCCATACATCTTCAGATACTGTGTCTTGTCCCGCTGCTGTGTAGGAGTTTGGTAACTAAAGACTAATCCCACATTGAAAAGACATTGCGTTGTGTCTAGCACAGTGTGTTGTTAAGACTTTGATCACACCTTCCCAGTTGGTCTTTATTTGCATGCTCTTCCTGCAGGACTCCAACAATTTCAACTCTGTATGCTATCCTTGCTTTATGAAAACAAACTGATACTGCCTCTCTCAAAGGAACTAACAAGGGTGATGTCTTATTGGACATGCCTGGCATAGAAAACACTTCAACCATTCATACAGCTAGTATGTTTTCTCTCTCTGTAATGTAAAATAAATACTCCAATTATTCCTACGTAATGGTAGATGTAGTCTCCCTTATTTCTATACCTAGATTGCCAACTAAATGTGATACCATAAAGCCATGTACAGCTTTCTTAATGGCATGGGCATTTTAAGCCAATGTTATTGTTGGCAAATAATTACATTTATTACAGATGTTTTGTTTGTTTAAAGTTTCAGAACCTTCTTCCTAATCTATATTTCCATTTGTTTTGAGTATCACTCCATATATACTTATCTTTTTAACAAATTATTTTAACTTTTTCCCCTCACAGTTCACTTATCTTTTTAACAAATTGTCTTAACTTTTACACCCAAATTCTAATGTGCTGCATTAGTTCAATCTTATTTACTTTTCTGCTCCTTCCAATTTCCCACTGTTTTTACCCTGAACTTAGAATTATGTTTTGCCATGTGATATATAGCCAGGAAGATTAAAACTCTCTTCTGAGAAGGATGTGTAGTCCTGATATCCTATTATGAAGTATTTCTAACACAAGTGTATTATTTTTTTGGGGGGGGGTCAACATCTGTGTACAGACTAGTAATTAGCTTTGATAAAGAGATGTTCCAAATAGCCAGCTAATATTAGATTCACATGGGCAGTTAAATGGAAATATTAGTGGATTAAAGAAAACATCCAAATTTGGCTTGGTCAGATTATGATAACAGACAACTTGTTTACAGTGGGATATTTTTTCTCCTGTTCCTGATCCTTCTGCTTTCCAAATACGCCCATCTGTTCCCTAATAAAGGCATGAACCCTACTTGTCTGTTCTTCTAATGGTGAGGGTTGAGCAGTGGGAATGTTGTTTTGCCATCCTTCAAGGAATCAAGGATTTTAAATTTATAGCCCTATCAATTCCCTGAACATACGTTCTGAAGTCCAAGTAATTGGCATGCATGATGGATGTGCCTCCTGTTTCTGCCTGATGTTTACTGTAAATAACCATGTCCTTCTTCAAGGTAAAGTAACTTTGATGATCCCTAGTTTCCACAAGAGTTTTTACATGTAGTCTAAAACTTGGGAATATGCCCCACAACCCTACCCAACAGAGAGAGGGAGAGAGGAGAGAGAGAGAGAGAGAAGAGAGAGAGCGGGAGGGAGGCAAGCAAGCAGGTTCTCTCTCATTAGTTGTGTAGCTCCCCAGCCAGGTCCTAGAGTTATTAGGCTGCTAGTTAACTCAGAACAGGTGAGCTGTAGTTAGAATTTTATCCCTCTATACCATGGAGCTGGCTATTGGAATTATTTATAAAAAGTAGAGGAATGCAGGAGGACACAAGTGCCACTCAGGTTGGGTGGCTTTCCCCTCCTTAAAAAGATGTCTGCAAATTTATGCCAAAAGTCAGTTTGCTCATTTGAACTATTAATCAGAATAACTTTAAAACACCAATCCACATCCTTTGCATGATCTTTTAGTCAAATCTAGTCTCACATCTCCAACCAGATTTATCACCTTCAGGTCTGCTGGCAGCAGAAAGAAAATAATGCAGAATAGGAGAAATGCTTTGAGAGAACAACGTATTAAAGAAACAATATAATATAAAGCTGATAGGTAAAATAAAATGATAGGTAAAATACAGACATTATGGAGAACAATGTAATTGCCATTCAAACAGGTAAACTAATAATGCACAGATAAGGCATTCTGTAGAATCAATGCTGCAAAAAAGAAAAAAGATTGCATCTTTTAAATCATGGCAGCAATGTAACAAACTAAGACAGGCTGACAGCAAATCTTTGTGAATACCCAAGGTCACTGTTAAGTGGATTAAAGGGAATTATTTTATTATAGGTTAAAGATGTAGATGATTAAAAGCAGAGTTGTGAATTAGTAATGTATAGATATAGGCTATCATCACACAACATAATCCTCACTCAATAGCATTGAAGGGTAAAGCATGAGTTTCTTCCTGGTAGATAGTTTATGAGTATTATCCTGGTAAGTGGGTACATTTACGATATGCTCTAGACTGGAGATGAGAGCTTAGATTTAAAAACCTGGAGACTTTGTTTGACATTTTAAAGGATTATTTCATAGTTTTAATATTGGGATGGAGTATAAGGCACTTCCATACCTATTATTTGATTTGACTGGTTCAGTTAGGCCCTAGTCTTTGGACCCTACGTTTCTGTACCATATTAGCATGGAACATATAGCTAGGAACACTGTGGGATACTAGACCATGCAGTGTGCCATTTGTAACTGGGAGGAGGTAAGGAGGGAGGGAGTTCAAGCCATTGTAGCTTATTAAAGATTACATACTGATGAGTTTTGAAGGGCAGATTGGTCATGCATTTAGCTATCTTACTATAACATTGTTTTAGTTTTGCTAGCTATGATTGTTGAAGGCTGGTGAATATGGATATAGATTATATCTGGAATTAGGAGGGCAGATGCAGTATCTATCCTACCTTAGTCAGTGAGGAAACATGCAGATTTGCAAATGGATTCCCAGTTTGTGGTTAATTTTATGGATGAATGAGTCAATATGGTGATCTAATTTGAGGTTGTCAACAACTGTAATGCATAACAGTTTAGTGTGCAACATTATTTCAATCTTCGTCTTATTTCCTAAGAAGATGCTTTCAGCCAGGCTTTAAAAATATACTTATTTGACTTAGCATATAAAAGAATGGAATTAATTTTTATTTGTTATATGTCAAGTCTTGTACTTTAATTGTAGTCTTATATCATTTCATTTTCTCTACTTTGTAATGGCATTTTTGTTTTAAAAAAAATCTTAAACTTGAATTTGAAACTTGTGTTTGATATTTAGTTCTGGGTTCTTATGCGGTTGGTGATTAGAGGTGAATATCATTAGTTTAGTTTTTGGGGGGTTAAGTCGATACTGGGAATGTTCTAGCCAGTTTTCAATAGATGAGAAGGATTCCTGTGTGATGAACTGTGATTTGAAAAATGCTGGGTCAGAGCAGACAAGAGTAGTCATCGGACATATTACGTAGCATCATAAATGTTGTTATTGATTTTTTTAATGAGGAAAGGGCCCAGAATTGAGCCTTGAGGAACACATGTCAGCTGGAGACAAGGAGGGTAGGACTGTTGCCATTTGACACTTTTCTTATATTCTCTGAGATTGTTGGTGAACCAACTTATAGAGCTATTGTCAAGGCCAAACATTTTCATATATCCATATATTCATCGAGTGTTACTAGGTTAACGACTCGGGGGGGGGGCTTTTCTAAGTCTATCCATTTTTTCCCAAAAGAATAATTATGTCCTGTATCCAAATAATCCATTGAGGGCCAGACATTTATAAGCTATTATCCATAAAGGATATGGGTGTCAGGTTCAGTGTAAATTACAATATAAGAAAAAGATAAAAAATAGAAGTAATTAAACCTTAAATGAATAAATCAAACCCCAAATCAAATACAGACAAAGTTCAGCAATAATCAGGCAGAGAACAACAAGTCAAACAAGCAGTTTGAAGCCTGTCAGAAGTTTGTACAATACTGTATATGCCTTTGAGAGAACAGTGTAGAAACTGAGTAGCTTATATTCCTGTGTTGGTTGACTTTATTTAGGAAGGAAAGGATTCTGTATTCTGGTGAAGACAGAAATCATGATTGTCAGATAACAGTTGTTTGTCTAATTGTCATGTTGCAATTTGTGAATGCATTTTGTCTAAAATTTTGAAGAGAGGGGAGAGTATGGCATAGAGGCTATTGTCTGACTGCTGTGTTGAGGTATCTTCTCTATGAAGAGCTATTCTGAAGAAAACTTTTTGAGAGATGATATGTATGATTCCCTAAGTGATCTGATTATAAGAATAGACATCACATAAGATATTACTTCTGCTGCTAGCTGAAGATATTCAGCTGGAAGGTTATTAGCAACTTTAGTGGTGGATTTTAGTTTTTAGCAGGTCTTTTTTATTATGAGTGGTACTGGATTAAAAGAAAAGTAGTAGGATACCATTGTACTGGTATCAGGTAGGTTTGTCTTGTTTTATTGGTGTACATGTTTTGGTGATACTTATTACTAAGGCTATGAAAAGTTCATTGAATTTTGAAGCTACAACATTGCTTGTTTCAGATGGCAGGAGATTGGCTTTTAATTTTTTATCAAGATACAAGACGTTATTTATGGAATTTGAGAGATGTTTGGCGTTATTGTAGTTGATATGCCGGACAGAGGAGTAGTAAGCTATTGTGTTGGGAGGTTTCTTACATGTAGTAGTACCGAAGGCTAGATTGGCTTTATTTTTATGCCAGGTGAACCAAGACTTGCCTCTCTTTTTATCATTAGGTACCTTGTTGCACAGGTCAGCCAGGGAGCACAGTTATGTCTGACTTTTATCTTGTACGGGTGCTTGGTAGTTTAAAATCTTCAAGAAGGTTAATTTAAATTACACCACTTTTTTGTCTAAGGGAAATGTTTAAAGTGGTAACCATTTGCATTGCTTTCCTGTTTGTGCGACGGCATCCTTGTTAAATTTTGTGAGGTTTCTTAGACAGTTAAGCAATGGTAGCTGGTGACTTCAAAAGAAGGTGGGGTTTTAGGAAGCAACTGAATGGTTTGGGGCTCTATTACAGGCAGCTAGTCAATGACCATTACCTGTGGTCAAAAAACAGATGGGGTCCCCTTCACTTTCATCTACAAACTGTCTCAGTATGTAACTGCTCAATATAACCAATTCACTGAATAAATATTCCTCAGATATCTAACTGCAACCAACAAGGCCAAGCAGAGTAGACAAAAGACTCCATGGAGGTCCCTGTTACAAAGGGCCAAAATCAAGGACAGATACTGCCTTTACATACTTAGAAAGTTGTTAGAATAATAGGCTTACTTTGCATTAGCATGCTTCTGAAGTCTGAAACTCAAGTGTCTGTGATTTAGTAATTGTAATCCTGACTGATTTTTCAGAACACCCCATATTTTACAAGAACACAGACAAACATATGAGGCAAAATCTGAGACAGTTGAGCCCTTTTATGACCCCCCACCCCCCACTATACCTGAAAACTTCTTTGCTCAGGTGCTCAAGAGTTCTGGAAAAAGCCAACAATAACTAAGGGACAAAGCCAACACCAGCATAGCAGGTTTAGCATTAGCATAATTTTTGTAAATGATACAGAGTAAACCCAAATGTATGTCATTATTTAATGATGTCAATCATTAGTGATTTGCCAGAAAAAATATTTAGAACAGACCAAAAGTATGAGGCAAAAATCTGGACATTCTGCAAAAAAAAAAAAAAAAAAAAAAAAAAAGTCAGATCCCTACATGATGCAATATGGCAGAGGGTGACAGTTCAGATCTTATATATTCCTCATATTAGAAGAAGAACAATTGTTCATATTATACTTAACTGAATAAACCATTTAAAACTTCAACAAGGCTTATTTGTTTCTCTCACAGGGAAGGTATTAGAGAGAAAGTCCCCTAGATCTGCTATCTAAAGTGATTTTATCTGGACTAATCCTTTGCACAGGATGTAATAAATGCAATAAAAACTTTTCTTCTTCAGCTTAAGAGCTCTCAGGTCCAAAGTTCCAGCAAAAAACAAATGTAAAAATTAAGACGAGTATCTCAACGTCCACACACTTTAATGGTAAAACAGCAAAGCTTTCGAGTCTGAAGCTCTTTTTCAATGCATAATCACACCATAAACATTCCAGTTTTAAATACCAGCCAATAAACAAAGCATTGATGAACTCAGTGCACTACTGCACTGTCCCATCGTATACCTGCAACTCTAGGCTCCACCATAGTAATTTGGGATTTTGCTGGCTGGCTCCCTGTAGCCATGATTCCCACTCAGACTCCTCCTGACTCCTACAGCAAATACTTAGCACAAGAGTCATGGTACAATTTATGCTCTGCCTCCTGCCTAGCAGTTCTACCATGTAGTTAACACCACTGACCTTCGTTACCATCTTGAAGGGTCCCTCTTAAGCTGCCTGCAACTTGTTGCATCTGGCAGGAATGAGAACCATTACCTGCTGCCCCACAGCATACTCTCTAGCTCAAGCATTCCTGTCATGCCAGACCTTTTTCCGCTGTTGGGCTTCTGCCAGGTTCTCCTGGGTCAAGCCCATGAGCTCCCTGAGCCTTCTCCTGAGGTTAGGACACATGCCATAACAGACTCCTTGTGGAATTCACACTCACCCTCCCACTCATCTCGAATCAGATCTAGAGGTCCCCTCACCCTATGCTCATACAGCAACTCAAAGGCTGAAAAATCTGTTGATTCCTGGGCCAGCTCCCTGTAAGCACACAACAGATGGGGCAAATATTAAACTGATCATAAACTGATCTGCAGATGCCTGTAGCATAGTCTTTAGTGTAGAGTTTAACCTCTCCACAAGACCATTAGTCTGGGGATGGTAGGGGTGGTCTTTAGGTGCTTCACCCCACAGTAGTTCCACAGGCATGCTAGCAGGTCTGACATGAAATTGGCACCTCTGTCAGTCAGTATTTCTTTTGGGAAACCTACCCTGCTGGAAATCTCTAACAAAGCATTTGCCACCTTTTCTGCCTCAATGGAGGACACATCCTCAGGGTATCTGGTAGCATAATCTACTACCATTAGGATATACTTTTCCCTGTGGAGCTTGGGGTACTCAGAGGACCCAGAATATCCAGAGTTACCCTCTGAAATGGCTCCTCAATCACAGGCAAAGGCTTCAAAGTAGCTATCACCCTGTATACTGCCTTGCCTACCTTTTGGCACTGCTCACAGGTCCTGCAGTACCCTGTTACATCTCTGTAAATCCCAGGCCAGTAAAAGTTCTGCATAATACATCTCTTTGTACATTTAATGCCCATATGACCTGCAAAGGGAATACCATGGGCTATGGCTAGAAGTACCAGACAGTAGGCTCTGGGCACTACCAGCTGCTGTATTCTCTCATCCTCTAGCCCTGCCTTAGGGGTCCACTCTCAATACAGTAGCCCTTTGTCCCAGTATACAGATCCCCCTTCCGTTGAGAATCAAGGTACCTCACTAGCTACCTCCCTCAGGCCTTGTAATGTAGAGTCTGAGAGCTGAGCCTGTCTCAGCTCTCTCTTTGTAACGCTTCCCAGCTGCCCTTCCACAGGAAGTTGGGTATTCTCTGACAGAGGTGCCTCACTCTCAGCCTGGATATTACTACTCACCTCTGCCCTTGCAATCACTCTGTCCAAGGGAACATCAGTACCCAGAAGTAGCTGTGGCTCACCTTCACTCTCACTGCTACAGGTTAGCTCCCTCCCTGAAGTAATCACCTCACCAGTCCTGGCTGCAAATGTGTGGTCTGTCTGGTCTCCGCCAGGCTACCAGACCCACATGCTTGTCTCCAAGCCTGACTGCGTGTAACTGCATGCACACAAGGTACTGCATTATCAAAATCATTCCCTATCAGGACATTTGCAGGGATATCCTCAAACACACCTACTTACTTGCTTCCTTTTCCACCCTCCCACTCAAGGTGAACCCTAGGTATTTGGAATGGGATCCCTCCTAAATCTCTGACTGGAGTAGACTGCCTAAGCAAGTAGTGCTCCTCTTTAACCATTGCATGCTTCACAATGGTTAGGTCAGAGGCTGTGTCTCTCTTAGCAATGGCCTCTTTCCAATTTACTAAGATAGGATATAACCTCTTGTGGTAGTTTGGTACCCTTGTTTCCAGACAACTCACTGCTGTCATTCTGTCATTCCCACTTACTGGTTGTCAGCTTTTGTTCCCCACATTGCCTCCATGGACATCTATATGCTACATGATCCCACTGGTTGCATTTAAAACATTTAACCATTGATCCTGGAAGTGTATCTGGACTAGTGACTTCTCCTGCTACTGGTGGACTCTGTTGAGGCAGTCTGGGCTGCCAACAATGGGTTCACTTAGACCCATGAGCAGCACTGGGTATCCCTTTCCTGTGCAGTGATGTCCTGCTTGCTAGGTATAGGTCTCCCTTTTCCCCCAACTCAGCTGCTGTGTTATATTCTCTATCTGTTAACCAGACTCTCATGTCCTCAGGCAACGTGCCAAGGGCTTGCTCCCTCATCAAAAGGTCTGCCAGCCCTTCAAAAGTGGTGACCTGACATCCACTCACCCACCTATGAAAATAAGTGCTTAGTTCAGCAATATATTCACACACACTTTCATCTGCCTTGTGATTATGGTTACAAACCTTTTTCCTATAAGCCTCAGGTGATAACTTAAAACATTCTAAAAGACAATTTTTTACAGTATTATAATTTAAGCAATCAGTATCAGACAATTTAGAAATAGCAGTTACAGCTTTATCATGGAGTAAGGAGTTCAGGAACCGTACCCAGAGCCCTTGATCAACATTATACTTTTTACATACCCTTTCAAACATATGAATGAAACTATCAAAATTACCGCCCTCTGTAAATTGTGAAAGAAATTTACTGACATTTGTGCCTTCTGGGGTTCGGTTACTCCCTTCCCCATTACCTCCATGACCCTGGTGAAGAGTCAGCATCTCCTTCTCATGTTGCCTCTGCCTCTCATTCTCCTCAGCCTCCAGACGTCTCAGCTTCTCATTCTCTTTGGCCTCCAGGCATCTCAGTCTCTCCGCTGATTCTATTTCCAAATGTTTGGCCTCCAGATCAAGTCGCTTTAACTCCAGATGGATTTTTAAGTCCTCTGTGGAAAGGCTGAACTGTCCATTTTCTGAGAGTTGTACATCTCCAAGGCCAGCCTGATGGTCTTCCAGATTGCTGGTCCGTGATGCAGCTGTGCTCAAGGCTGCAATAATTTCTACTTTAGTCAGGTCAGCATGCATCAGTTCTTTAGCCTGGCACATCTCAGGCAACTGGCTCCTTTTCAGCTTGCCATACTCCTCTGCTGACTTCCTTGCCTCCTCTCCCTGACTAACTAAGCTAACAAAAAAAATAAATAAATAAAACAATTGTGATATGAAACTGTGAATGTTCACTGTGCGGCTGACTGAGAGGACAAACACCTTCCTTAGTGACCACTGTTTACAGGCTACAGGAATTCAATGTTCACACCACTGAATCCTAATGTGTGGATATCCCACCACTGCCCACCAATTAATATGTGATGCCCCAGCACTGGCCCAGTAATCAAGGATCCTCAATACTCACCACTAGCAACAGTGTGGGATGTACACACTGGGAGGATGACAAGTACACACACAGTAAAATGCAATTTCCCTTAAGAGCACACAGAGACCACAATCAGCCCGGGGCTGGTTTCTCCTTCTTTCTCCAGATCCCCAATAAGACTCCCCACTGGCACAGCTATAGATTTGAGATCTCACCTGAGTGGCCAGACCATGACATTCAGCACCCTCTCTGTTCAACCAGTGCTTTGTGTCCCTGCCCAAGTAGCTGACACACACACACACACACACACACACACTTTGAGGTTTGATTTATATAAACACACACCTGGGAAAGACTGGCACAAATGAATTTTTGAAGAGTTTAAAGGCATGGTCTGATGTCCATACAACCAATGGGATTCTAATGGTAACTTTGGACATCAGATCTTTGTTCACAGTGATACCCAATTATTTTGGGCTGGAAACATTTAGGGGATTCCTACATAGCCATACTTCCTTTACAAACAGAAAGGTTGAACTCTTATGTCTCATGATGGATATAGTTCTAAGTAATAATGTGTTTCTGTATAATGATTACTACATTCATCAACGTTCAGGGGTTGCTATGGGCACCCTTGTTGCCAATACCTATGCAAATTTGGTATTGGCTACATGGGAAGAAAATGTAATCTACAATTCTGATGGTACTTGTAGAAATGAGCATCTACTTTTCTTTAAAAGATTTGTAGATGATGTGTTTTTATTGTGGCGTAGTGATGATGCAAACTTAGATGGATTTGTTCA
The DNA here is from genome assembly GCF_019279795.1 of Protopterus annectens. NCBI lineage: Eukaryota > Metazoa > Chordata > Ceratodontiformes > Protopteridae > Protopterus > Protopterus annectens. Next base: position 479,325,913 of record NC_056737.1, on the reverse strand, counting down.
ATATTTGCATACAACTACCAACTTTTTGAAGTTTGATGTGAAATTTTCATATGAATGTATTCATTTTCTAGATGTGGAAATTTTGATTAATAATGATATTTTTGACACTAAAATTTACAAAAAGGATGTACAAGCCACAAGATGTGTACACTTTAATAGTATGCATGTACACTTTAATAGTATGCATCCAAGACAGTTGTATAAGTGTGTAATAAAAAGTCAATTCATGAGGGCAAGTCGCCTTAATACAAATGAGGAAACTTTGTGGAAGAAATGAATAGTATGGCTAGTGATTTTAAAAATAGGGGTTACACTGATGCTATTATTAACACTGCAAAGACATTAGTTATTAATGAGAGACATCACTCAGCAAGACCCAATATGTATGCTTCTGGAACCCCTTAGAATTTGGAAGCAAATAGTGGCTTAGTGTCCTACAGAATGGGGTACCTATTAAAATATAATAGCTATACCAATATGATTAAAAAATTATTGGTAAGAATTGGACTTTTTGTGTTCTAATCCTGATGTTAGCTCTATTGTTGGAGAGAAACCAAAGTTTATTTATAAAAAAAGAAAAAAATTTGAAACAGATTCTGTGTAGTAACGATGTAAAGAGGGTACATAAGGGAAGTAATACGTTTAATAGAATAGGTACTTTTCCCTGCTACAGTTGTGGTCATTGTAGTGAGATTAATATGGATAATAAGTTTCTACACCCTATTACCAAAAATGAGTTTATAATTAGGGCCTCTGGCGCATGTCATGCTGATAATCTTGTATACATTGCGAATTGCACAAAGTGCGATCATTTCTATATAGGTAAAACCAACATAAAATTAAAAGAAAGAATATGGGGCACATTTGTCTGAGGTATGTAGCTGTATAGAAACTAATTCACTCTATAAACACATATCTGAGAATGGTAGATTACAGAAGTTTAAATTCAGGATTTTACAGAATATTTATGTGAATAAACAAGGTGGAGTTATAAATGCCACTGAAACTGCTGAGTACAAATGGATCAATTATTTTAGGTCTGACATGCCACCGGGTTTAAACTCTGCTAATAGTATTAAACTGGTTTTGAAAGCTAAACGTAATATATTATAAATTTAAAAATGTATTTTATAGTTTTACTGTAAGATATTTTTGTTTGATGTCATTGTCACATGTATGGAATGTCTTTATTTATTGGCTGGCTTAGTATTTAAAACTGGAATTTTTTATGGTGTGATTGTACATTGAAAAAGAGCTTGTGATTCAAAAGCTTACATTTGTTTTTGCTGGAACTTTGGACATGAGAGCTCTTAAGCTGAAGAAGAAAAGTTTTTACTGCTTGCCCTTTGCACAGGGTCTATGGTTAATGGTGAATAAACTAACCATCAAATGGTACATCATCGAAATCCAGTCGACAAACATCCATCCTTTGAACAAGCACTGCATCGAACCCTTGAGATAGGGAAAGTAACTAGTTGGCCAGCAATTCCCTGTCTCACAAACGGCAGTATTTCAAACCGACCCATGTGGTCAGCTTTGCCCCCCTCACACCCCCCCCCTAACTCTAAGGTCACACTACAGTGGGGAAAAGTGAGATGGGCGATTGATGGACATTTGACTACTGGGTTTCGATGACTTGCCATTCGATGGTTACTCCATTTGATTAACCATAGACCCCTCTCTACTCCTTTTTCCACATGCATACATTCATACACACATGCACACACACACACACACACACACACACACACACACACACACACACACACACACACACACACACACACACACACACACACACACACACACACACACACATTTTAAGCATTTACCTTATCTTCTTCCTACATGTTGACAGTAGCAGGCAGAGTTCTTGAAAAAATAATGTACATATTTTATCAAAACTAAATAAATTAAAACTTGTTCCTGCGCTCAACCCACTTGTGGTTCCTGTCTTATGTTAACCACTTCCTTCTTCCTTTTTCAGGCTGTCTTATTTACCTGAGACAATAGGAAAGACTCATTGCTGCTTCATGCTGCAACCTGGTGAGGATGATGCTTTTGTTGGTACCAACCGGCACCGATCAAACCTGATGATGCTCAGGTAAGCCTAATGCTGGGCTGTTCTGAAAGTGAGTATAAGAGGCTGCTATCCTCTATGATTTTGGATGGATGAAAGCATAGGATATAGTCTAGTAAAGTAGCTTTTTTTGTATGTTTATCATTTCTTGCTGGCTCCTTAATTAACTGAGTTAGATTGTATAAGCTGGTACTGTGTGTGAAGGGCTTTAGGCTCTTGAATGGACCAATCAATATTTAAATCCCCTAAGACTATTATTTTTTGCAGAATATAGATTTTTGCCTAGCTATTGATAGTCTCTATCATAGTGGAGTTATTTGTCCAAGGAGTATATATGCGTTTATGAGGAAAACAGTCTTACAAGAGTTAATTTTGATAGAACATATGAGTAATTCCTCTGAGCTAAACCTTAGTGCTCTATACGGGCATATGGTAATTTCTAGTGTATTTTGATACAAGAGTGTAACCCCTCTTCCGCATTTTAATGACAATCATTTCTAATTATGTCATAGCTGAGTGAGGAGGATTTCTTCAACTTTAATGTGTAGTTTTAACCAGGTTTTAGTGACTACTACTATGCATGATTTATAGTTATATATGACTGCTTATGCACAGTTCAGAGACTATTCCAGAGATCCTTACCAATTCATTTGAAATTCTGAGGCCAGCATGTGTAGTGGATGGTTGTCACTGTGGTGCCTGAGCACTGGCCCAGTAATCAAGGAGCCTCAATCCTCACCACTGGCAACAGTGGGGGATGTACACACTGAGAGGATGTCAAGTACACGCACAGTAAAGTGCAATTTCCCTTATGAGCACACAGAGACCAGTCAGTCTGGGGCTGGTTTCTCCCTCTTTCTCCAGATCCCCAATAAGACTTCACACTGGCACAGCTATAGAGTTGAGATCTCAGCAGAGTGGCCAAACCAAGACCTCTGTTTAACCAGTGTTTCGTGTCCCTGCCCAAGTAGCTGACACACGCACTTTGAGGTTTGATTTATATACACACACACACACACACACACACACACACACACACACACACACACACACACACACACACACACACACACAGACCTGGGAAAGGCTGGCACAGGTTTACTAGCTATGCCCCCTTCTGCCCAAACTATAAGGTAGTTTCCACCGCCACCAGCCACTATTTATCAGCTACTTTAAGGCCCTTAGCAAAGGGTGGCCAATTCTACTGTGTAATGTTACTATTAATCCAAATAGTAGTTTTACCAAGAGCCAGGCTATTAAGAGTGGCCTGTACAGTGTCACCATATAGCTATGCAAGTATTCTATGAGCTTAAATATCTCTAAACAGATAAGCCACAATTGAAAGGTTTAAATATATTTAATAATAAAGAAACAAGACAATACTAAATATGTATTTACAGTGATATCCGATTTCAAAATCACAGGAAATATTTAAAACAACATTGCTGGACAGTCTCAAATAAATACAGAAAACATCTAAACTAATCTTTACTAATTTCCTTACTGAATCTAAAAGAAATTACTGTATCCTAGTGACTTATTTACAGCAAGGCAAGTGCAGAGGTGGTGAGTGGATGTTCTTGTTAGGTCAAAGACAAAATACAAAATTCCCTCTCTCTCTCTGTCTCTCAGAGAGTTCTTAAATTAATATCTCAAATATTGCTGCTGGGATACTTGCAGGATGACTTCACTTTTGTCATCGGACTATCCCAGGTGAAAACCCCCATTGCTAGAAACTGCCAGCATTTTACCATCTCCCTGTGAAAAATACATATCTCTCAGATCTTTGCAGCTGCTAGAAGACATAAAACAATAAAACACAATATAATGTAGAAGGCTCCCTACTTCTAGACATCCTGTCTCCTTGCTGCATTGAAACTAACTTATAAGCACAATCATAAAACAGTTTAATTTCAACTATTTTCTTGAAGTTTTTCAAGTTAACCCTCTATGTTCTAGTTCCCACTGTTAAAACATATACATTTACACAGGTACAGTAGTTTATATACATTTCTGTTCTAATCCAGCAGGGTACGCTGTTGTCACAGATCTAGGCTCAGTACTGTACAAACCCTGTTCAACACACACTTCTGTACCAGCAGTTTAATTTGCACATAACATACAGTTCTAATACATTTGTAAGACAACCATATGAATCATGTTGATATTCACAAATGACATATGATATTTACAAAATTCCAGACAGCTGTGCTGACAATATCTCCTTCCATCACACTTCTATATAAATCATATTAATATTCTCAAATAACATATAATTATTTACAAAATTCCAGATAGCTGGGCTGGCAACATTTCCTTTTTGTGACGGTCACATTTTGGTGTTTTTGTGGTTTTGGATAGATATTGAAATATTGTATGCTTGAGTTGGGATACTGCTTGTAGTTTTTGCAACTGGATAAAGCAAAAGTTTGAATTTTATCTACATCTTGTGGGCCTGGAATTGGGTGGACTCTATCAAAACAAGTTAATATAGCAGTCTGAGTGGTTGGGTGTGCTTGGATGCTATGTTAGATCTATTTTCCTTCATTTTTATGTTTTGTTGTTCCTTTGTCTTTGTCAGAATCAATATTTTTTTTTAAATCTGGAAACAACCAAGTTTATATATGAATGGGTTAATTATGATTTTGTACAGTATTATAGGAGTGTACAACAGTAAACTTGGAAGGTGGACAATAGGGAGCTGGGATCTGGTATGTTGTTAAATGAACTAGGAGTAGCAGTAGTATGATAGATGTAGTATAGATCATCATTTTTGTTTATAGTAATTGAAGTAGATATCAGGCTTAGGTTAAAGTAACTGGATAAAGAATAGTATGCAGTAAGTATAAGAATGTATAGTTGGATATTGCAGTGTTGTAGGAGGAAAGAAACTATGACAGTGCCTTAAGGGGAAGTTTGGGTAGATACATTGGACTGAAACAAGAGATTTAATGGCTAGTATGATTATCAGATAAGAGGTGGCATTCGATAAGTTGAGATTAGAAGATATGCATTTATTGATATGTGGGGCAGCCAGGAGTGAGACAAGCATGGAGAGTGAAGTAAAGCCAAATGAAGGGTAGCTGAGCAGATTGGGGCCACCACCTCACCTCTCTTAAGAAAACAATCAGCGGAGTAGGAGACTACTTTGTAGACCACAAAAGAAGTCCCTATTGCTTAAGTATTAGACGGTTTACTATCACATGTTCGACAGTACATTGTTCGAATGTACAGATTTCCGAACCAAATGTCTGAATATCTGAACACTGAACAATGTAAATGCCGAACCTAGCATTTCAGTAAAGTCGAATGTTGAACATGTCGACTACACCAAAATGCTCCTACCTACTCAACATTCTACAACAGGTTTTGCAGGGGGGAAAGCCCCCCTGCACCCCCATGTGGGGGGCTGCACTCACACACCCCCTCTACTTATATAGACAAACTTCGAGATAGCACTACAGTGAGGGTAAGGGTACATTTCCCCATCCCCACTATAGTGCAATCTGCACCACAATGTTGGAGGTGACAACAGCGGCCATTCTCTCTTGTCAGCTTCAACATTATGGTGATCGCCCTACCGGTTCTGCCAGTGGTTTTCGCACATATTCCATTCGTCTAAAAGACGAAAGAACATGTGATTGTAAACCGTATTAGAGTACTTACAGCTGGTCATATTACAGGGTCAGAAGGGCTTTGGCAGCTTGCTATTATACTGACAATGAATTACATTAAATAGGATGAAGGACCTCCAGCTGCAAGCAGTAGCCATCTGAGGCAAAACAATCAACCCTTTAATTGTAGAAGTCTTTTAAAAAGGCTGTATAGCTCTTGTTCAATGTCAGTGACTATGCTTCTGTAAGAAGAAAAAAAAGTGCATTCCATCCATCCCTCCATCCACTACCATTTTTTTCCCATTTTTGCACATGGGGTCGGGGTGTCCCTTCAACAGTGAAAATCATCTAGAGCTAAGGTTTACACTGCTGGGTGGCTAGGCTAGCCCTGCTGTGGTAGTTTTTTTACACCATACACTCATACTCAAACCTATGAACAATTTAGATTGTCCAATCCACCTACTGTATGTCTTTGGAATGTGGGAGGAAACCTGTGTGCACACCCAGGAAACCCACATAAGCAGAGGGAGGACATGCAGACTCCACACAGAAGGCACCTCAGCTGAGAATTGAACTGGGGAACATTTTGCTGTAAGGCAACAGTGCTATCTGCTGTGCGAAAACAGCAATAGCTGTATCAACTCAGCTGTGACTTCTGTGTATTGCAGCCATTCTTATAGGTTCATAGATAAGTACTATACTCAGCATGGACTTTTTCCTTGTCTAATCTTGTATTTTCCATGGAACAACAACAATATTAGTTATACAACGTCTCCTGCAACAGTTACCAATTTGCTTTCAGAAACATGTATTATATAGGATCACCAGTGCAGTTTACTTAAAAACAGTGTTGTCCCCAAAGCTCGGCCGTACAAAAGATATTATCTAGATCTATATTTCACGCAAGTGCCATCTTAGCTTTTTACTTATGTACCTGCCAGTCTCAACCTAATTTAACAAGTCCCTAGACAAACCTGGCTTAAAAGAACCCTCACACCTGGCATTGCTATATCATTTGAATTGTTCTCACTTGAAAAGGATTTAGTAAAGTGATCAGACTCAGTTCAGTCTTGTGTGTTTGCATGCACACTGAGTATCAGGAATCATCACTTCCTTTATTCATTTGTCCTTCTTCTGCACTGTTTTTCAGCTTTTTTTTATTCTCCAAGATTTTGTTTCATCTGTGGTTATTTCCTACTTTCGTTTTGGAAACATGAGCTTCCAATAATAACAATTATACAATTTAGGCTTAACTTAGTCAGAGGATCAATGGCTCCACTTTTGAATGAATTCAGCCTAGCTGCCCAGTATGAACATCTGTCCTGCCAAGTAAGGCCCTCAGTCCATAATGTGGCTATATCCTGCCTGGAAATAACCAGGTGTCGATGCAGCTGATACAGCACATCTTCCTCTTCATTCACCTACTCCGATCTCACACATGTTGCATCTCAGAAAAAGTGTCTGAATGCACTTTTTAAAACATTTAATTCAAGCAACCTGCTTAAGTACTCTAGAAGAACTACTTATCTTAAGCATAGAGTCTCTTGGGATTATAACAACATCCATTAAAAAAATAGCCTGTAATAGTGCAGCGGTTAGCATTGTCGCCTCACAGCAAGAGGTTCTCCCATTTGATTCTCGGCTGGAGCGCCTTCTGTGTGGAGTCTGCATGTCCTCCCCATGGTCGAGTGACATTAAAGTCATGCAGGTAGGTGCATGCATGAATGGGTATGCCTTCTTTGAAGGTTGGGCGTTGGGCTGGCAACTCAGCACCGTAAAAATTCACTGCCAATCATTCGTGGACCGGAGTTCTGCTGTGGCGACCCTAACCGGGAAAAGCCAAAATACTTTTTTTTTTAAGAACAGATGTATATAAACACCCATACAAAAGGTCAGATTACACATTTCAGGTCAGACTACACAATTCTTAGTCCAATTACCAACTTTTATATTTAAAACTAACATATAGGATTAAGGAAATAGTTTTAGGGGATAATAGTGTTTGAATTAATGATATATATTGCTGTCTTTTCACTGCATCATACAGGGAAATCAAATTAATCTTCAGGGTATTATATACAATATTAATAATGGCTGAGCAGCCTTCAGGAAGGCCATTCTTGCAATCCATTACTGCAATGTCCAGTTGCATAAATGCATTTTGTCCACTATGTTTAGTACACTATTGTTATTACTGCAATTCACTAACATGGATCACTGCAAGAAAGGCTGCTCACAAAAGAATTGCTGCATCATTGAACCGCACACCAGTGCCAGAGACATTGCAATTCATAATCACAGCTTGTCCTGCTCATACAGAGTGAAGTTATGCATCTCTAATTTAATGAGATTCTTATTCATTTAAAAATGCATGGCCATGAATCTCATTAAAATATGATTTGTATGTCTATGAATCACTTAAGTTGAGGAGTTTGGACAGCTGCTTAGCTGAGTGCCCTACCATCCTGTACAAGTAAATAGCACAGGTGATTAGAACACAATGCTCAGGTGCACACACTTGTCTAACCACCAGCACAGACACAGACTTGCTCAGGCACAAATGCACTGACATACACATGAAAAGACACACATACTCACACACAAAGATACACATCTGATATCAGTGCACACTTTAGCCTTGATTTCCCTGTCCGTTGTATAGAAGATCAGCGCTCCAAGCGGGGAAACACAGCACACTTATGCATCTTGTGCACTGCTGGGCTCAGACCTTGCACAGTATGTAAATAGATTCACAGGTTCTTACAAAGCCTGCAGACCAAGGGGATCATCAAGAAGCTCTGCCACATCATCCAGTACTGGTGGGAGACTATCAGTGCCTCCCATTAATTAGACTTTCTCCACATATCCCTGGTGAAAATTAATGATTGCCCATCCAATCATCCAGACTGGTTTTAAAGGTTGCTAGGGAATATTTAGGTTCATAGGTTCATAGATTAGTACTAAGCTAACTGCCCTTGCAAGCCATTTTAAGCCTAGCCAATTATCCCTTGTGAGACTCAAACCCTACACCTTGTGTTTGTAAGGCAAACACCTTAACCATTAGGCCACCATAAGGGCAGAGTATTCCAGAAATGGAGGATACACTGGGTTAGGTATATCACTTCATCTGGTTTTGTTGTTGATGTGAAAGTGTAGGTTTACATCTCTAGAACGGGTGTTTGTTTCATCACTTGTGCTATTTAGATGAAGGAGTTTATAGAGTGCCTGGTCATTCATAGCACGGAAAGCAAAGTAGAGGTCACCTCTCAGAAGTCTGTTTAGTTCTATAAATTGTTGTGTTACACAAGAATCCTTACAGAGCAGTGCACTGTGATGCCCATGGACCTTCATAGTACAGGTCATGACCAAAAAGTACTCCATTTACATGCAGCTCCAAAAACCCTTACTGCTTAGAGCAATACAGCTACTCTACTGAGCAGTGAGCTATGTATGAATGAGGACCCCCTTGCGTCATATACAAGGCTAATTGTGTGGATTTGCATACTGCAAAAGGAGTCTATGAATTTCAGGGAGAGTAACCCATTATGTAGAAAGGTAATGCTATCAAAGCACAATAAGGAACAGCTACATAGAAAGTTAACAACTTAGTAAGCTATGATGTTTTTACATAGCTTAGTAAGCAGCTTTTCCCTGCATTGTGCTACCCCGTCATGCCACATATACATTCAGTAAACAGGACTGTGGAGCTATGGTTAGTACCATAACATGTAAGAGAGATGATCTTGTGACAGCATCACTGTGTGTGGGGGGGACATGTGTAATTGCACCACAGGGAACTCTGCTTCTAGTAGAGTTATTTTTTTTCTATTGTGCAAAAAGAATATTTTTTTCTTTACTTATATGCTTCTGTTACTATTCAACTTTGTATGCTAAGAAACACATCAGCGGGGAAGAGGGAATTGACCCAGTCAAGTGTATTACACTGACTACAAGTACACAATTCTGGCCATAACTTATGTAGTTGAGACTAGCCCATATGCAATTAGCATATGCAATTAGCATAGTGTCTCTGAATCACAAACACTCTTGGGTAAATGTAATTGCATGTGTGTGTTTTGTGCAATGACCGCTGTGGCTTAATATGGTTTAAGACCCTGAATGGGGTAAAACCATGTACTAGATGTTACAACACAGTGTAGCTGACTTTATGAATCACAAAGGGCTAGGATGTACCATTGTAACTGGTACAAGTCCAATCCCCTTTTCTTCACTGTAGTGCGATCTTGGAGTTGGTATATATAAACGTATTTTTTTTTTTTTTTGATGTTCAGGTTTTTGGAAACTCAGTCATATGGGCTTGTCTGTATGAATTTCGAGTTTCTGAAAACTCGATCATCTGACATAGATCAAGATTTCATATATATATATATATATATATATATATATATATATATATAATTTTTCTACCTTATAGGTTGCTAAACAGTCAGACTAGAGGCCATTCCAATCCTAGCATATAAGTCATATACGCAAGTTCCCTCTATCTCAAGAAAGTCAGTATAAGATACCAGGGAAGAATTTGAGGGAATCCATTCAAATATATATGTATACACTGAAGGTGGCAAGGGTGCAAATCTGCTTGACATGTAGTGGAAATCCATTCCAGAGGTGGGGAAAATGTTGGACTATGAATCTGTCATGGCGATGTCTTATTTATCTGTTGATGAAGATTTAGTTTTTTAACTGGTTATTTGAGATGCTATTTTTTTGTGGAGAAATAGGAGGTTAAGGAGGGATGGACCTTTCATTGCTCAAAAGGCACACATCACCAAGAAGAAGTCTGCAAGATATTGAATACAGAGAGAGCGCTGCCAGTCTGTCCAGATAACCAGGGATCTTGAAGCCTTTGACCGTTTTAGTTAGGAATCACTTTGGTCGCTCAAGTTGAGTGCTATGTTTAGACAAATGCATACCAAATGGAGTATTATATTCAGTAATGGGTCTGATGAGAAATGAGTAAAGGACATTAAGGCTTCTGTGAATCTAGAAGACAGACCTCTAGAAATTAGTTGAGCTTTACTTTACAGATATGATGGCCAAAAGAAAAGGAATTAATGAGTGGTTAGCTTCTTTATGCCATCATCTAACTGTAAGGGTATGTCTCCTCTATGGTATGATGTAGAAATATTATGTTTACCATAGTGAACTATACTGCTTTTTTTCATACTAACTTTGTGACCACTACCCTTATACTAATTGTTATCATAGTATAACCCATGTTGATGCAAATGTGAATCAGAGGAAGATTGAACAACACCCAGTTTATAGCTGTTTGTAAACTTAAATAACCTTTGTCCTGGAGTGCTGGCACAAAAGTCTGAGAAATAGATGTCAAATAGGAGATGGCCCAGTATTGAGTCCTGTGGTACATCATTGGTACTAACTCTGTTACATTCAGAAGTGGCACCAGCAACTCTAATCACATGGCTTTTGTGAGATAACCAGTTAGCTATCCATTGTGATACATTGTAGATTTATATTCAGATTTATAGCTCTGTCAGCAATGCTAACATGGAGAATGATGTCAAAGGCCTTTTCCAGACACAGATATTCTGTATGTATACATAACTGCTACACACTATTTTGGTGACTTTTTCAAAAATATTAGCAAGGTTAAAGAGACAGGATTTGCCTTTGAGGTGCAGGGTTAAGAGATTTTTAAAGTCTAGATTAATGAGGTCTGAGATAATAAGTTACATAGTTTTATTTCAGACCTCATTAAGGGGTCCAGGGAAGTAAATAGTGTGGGAAGAAATAGCCAGGGAATTGTTATGGCTAGGCTTGTATAGGCCCTAGGGCTGATAGCCTAGTACCAACCTATGAACCTATAGCTGAGGAAAGTGAGACTAATGGGTCTATAGTTGCCATGGTTTGTGGTTGAGCCACCCATCATGACGCCATTACTCTGACTGTTTTCCAGGCTTTAGAATTGTAACCAGTAGTGTGGCTTCTAAGTAGGGGTTCACATAGGCCATATTTGGTACTGATAATCAGACAATCTGATATGTTATCAAGATCTATGGGTGAGGAGTTCTTAGCTTTTCAGAGGGCTGAGAGGGCTTGTTCCACAGTGATCAGAGTGGATGGCTGTGACTGTGGAATAGCTACAACTGTGAGTGGAGTAACATTTGCACTAAAACTGTCAGATAAGATATTAGCTATCTATTTTGGGGCAGAGTTCTTAGTATTATTCTGGACTAGCACCAAAAATTGCTGGGTGTTAGTTCATAACTTCACAACTTAAAGAAAGATTTGTAGCTATTTTTGTTTCAGTGGCAATTTAAAATTTGCATTTAGCTCTCAGCTTATTAATGGTTTTAGTTAAGCTCTTTACTAGTTTGCTTAAGTGTGCTCTTAAGGTTGGTCTCTCATAAGCATTAAGTAATTTTTTAGTTATATAGTTTATATGGGTATTCCACCCAGAGCCATAACCAGGGAGTGGTTAAGGGGACAACTACCCCTGTCACAAGCTGTAAGGGGGTAAGATTGACAATTGCCAGTTAGGTGAAATTGCAGTACCAGAATAAATTTAAGATACTGCAGGGGATGCCATGGCTCCTTAAATGAATGCATTTAGCACCTTGTTGTTTTAGTAACTCTAATAAGGAACTTTGGTGCAGTTCTGAGTCTTCAACTGAAGAAGGCTTTTTCTTTCCATTTGGTTTAAATTTCAAGGGAGCACTGAATCCACTGTAGAAATTTGATTTCAAAGTTCCCATTTTGTTTGGTGTGGATAAGAACTACCTTGTAAGTGAGAAAAGAAGTCAGAGGCATTCACAACGTCTTTAATCAATCAAGGAGAAGAGACTATTAGAGGAGAATTGCAAAGGAATTTATTTAGTTTATCAAGTAATTGAATAAGGTCTGCTTTTGAGAAGTCTGTAGACACAGACATATTCTCAGGATAAGTCAGTAGCATAGCTAGCAGTGGCGGCTGGTGACTTCAAATCAAAGGGGGGCTGCAGGAGACAGCTGAATGGGTGGGGTCAATGGGGAGGGGTGTGGCCAACTAGAAAGGGGAGGGGCTATGCTCAAAACCACAAAAAACAAACTAAATACACTGCCCTGGGTGCCAAACTGTCATTATGAGAGTCCAATCAAAACAAAATGAAGTGTAGAAGAATCAAAATATTTCAATGCATTGGCTGCATGACAGCTTACTTAATATCTAGATGGAAACAAAAAGGTTGTGAGGCATGAAAAAATAAATTACTTTTTAAATACATTAATGGAATGCCAGTCAAAATCAAGTAGCACTCAACTCAAACCACTTCTTGCACTGCAGTTTTAATTATAATTTATATTCAGCTTTATTAAAGTACCAAGTAAGATTCTGAAAGTAGAAATGTCTGATGCCTCCACTTGTAAAAATGTTTCTTATCCAAAAAAAGACCTGCTGCCCGACAACTATCTACTTGTTTCACGGGGAAAACATGATCAAAGTAAAAAATGAAAAGCAAACAAGAAATAAGCTCAAGATACATTACTTAAAAGGATTACTGTACAGGTTATGGACCACACAATTGGCATTCTGTTTAGTTTACGGGTAAAGCCTGCAGAGATGACTGGAAGTCTCCAAGTGTAATGAGCTTCTTAAAATAATGTAATCTGTCCTTTATTACAAATACTGTCATATGCATTTCAATACCCAAGGCTTATTCATTATCTAGTTAAGTATTCTCTACATGGCAAAAACGGAAAGGCTTTCAATGTTGGCAATTCTTTAACAGTATGCTTACTAAAGCTTACTTGCATCTTACGATCTCAGCCAAGCTTACCTGATGGTCATTAAAGTATTGCTACTTAAACACAGAGCAACAGGCACTTTGAGTAATAAGCATAAATCAACAGTACAAAAAAATATGACAGAAACCAGACCATTCTGCAAAAATTAAGGACAGATGAAAAGCCACTCTAGTACTTGTGTCTACCTTGGATGGGGGGGATACTCTGCACATTTACACCGCATAACTACTCCTTGCCTTGCTTCGACACATCCAGAGTCACTACATGGGGGAGTGGGGTGCAAGAAGTATGTCACAATTTGAAATGTCTCTGGCTGACTGTGATGGCCCTGACACATTTGTCATACCTCTCAACCTCAGAGCAAGAAATCTGGACAAAGCCATACAAAGAAGTGGGACAAAGGCACACAAATAAGGACAATTTTTAAATATTGCTCTTATAAACTTAGAAAGAATTATTAATAGAATAGGTCTTGCATTAGTATGAATTTTCTGAATGGTATGAAATCTGAAACTCAAATGTCTGTCATTATTTTCTAACTTCAGTCTTTAATGATTTGTCACTAATTTTCCAAAAAAAACACAATTTTGCCAAAAAACCCCCACAATTTTATGAAAAATGGACCAAAAATGTCATGTAAAAATATAAAATAGCCACACAATACAGCTGGGAACCTGTCAAAGAAGGGACACTTTTAGTACTGCTAACTTGAGCAGCTGACAAAATAAAAGAATCTACATGCATTTCTGAAATAAAAGTAATCTATAACTCTGATTATTACAGTTATTTCTTAATTGTAAACCCTCCAAGTTTTCTTCCAAAATTGCTATTTTGCAGAGGGATTATTAGGGCGAAGAGCAACATTTTGAGCCAAAATCAGGGACAGTTGAGAGGTTTGGCTATGCCTAATTCTATAAAACAATTTATTTGCATGTACCTCTCAACCTATTAATGCAATAAATCTGGACAAGGCCAAATATATTGGGGGAACATATAAACAGTACTAAAATTGCTCTTGTATAAACTGAGACAGTTGATAGAACAACAGGTCTTACTTTAGCATGCATTTTTCTGAAGGTTATGAAGTCTGAAACTCAGTGTGTCATTATTTAGTGACTTAATTTCTAAATTATTTGCCAGAAAACCACAAATTTTATGAGGAACAAACCAAAAATAAGAAGCAAAAATCTATTCATTCTTTGAAAATCTGGACAGTTGGGAGGTATAGTTCAGCTGGGGCTGTCTTTAAGTTTGCCGCCCTTCCCCCTCACAAAATCATGGTTGAATGGAGCCTCCCCCTGCAGCTATTCCAATGATCCATTAATTGGCTATTTCACTCCATTTACCATAAACACTAATGTGCATACTGATTTACTTCTATGATGATTTGGACTTCATTTGAAAGTTTTATTTTGCATTTTACAGCACAAACACTAAGACATCTGCTAAACAAACTTAGCATTAAAACTTGTCTGCCCTTGAAACTCACATTCATTGAAACAGCATTGAAACCCACATTCAAAGAAAATACATTTTACCAGTGGCAGAACTGCCCAATTCAGAACATCTTTCCAGTAAACAATGAAACAAAATGCATGCACCCATAATGACAAAACTGCCCAGTTCAGAACATTTCCATCATAAAAGTCTACTCAAACTTCTACAGTCCACCATTATCAGTAAATATGCACAATTCTACAGTCCACCATTATCAGTAAATATGCACAATTCTACAGTCCACCATTATCAGTAAATATGCACAATCTCTGAAGAAGTAAAAAAGTAATCTAAATAATTCCACATTAAATAAATCTGTAACTAATGAAGAGGTTGCAAGAGGTTGCTGCTAGCAAACACCTTTATATTTCATGGTTTCATCGAAAAATAAAGTGTCTGATGCCCCTGAGGAATAAATTGACTATATTACATTAAAAATGATAAGCTAGTAATATTGCAATAGGAAATGGATAACAAACTGATAAACAGGCTCATAGTTAGTATCTTAACATTTTCAGTATGGCAGCATTCACCCCTTGTGTGAGTAGAACCAACAACCTTCTGCATCAAAAGCAAGTACACAACCTGTTGTGCTATTAACAATGCAAGCTGACTTAGCATAAGCAGCACTAAACTTATCTTCCCCTGCAGCTCTCAGCTCCTTGTAAAATCTACTCAATACTCAACTGCATCTCAACTTCGCAACACAAGAAATCTGGAAAAAGCCAAATCTATTGGGGGGGGGGGAGATCAAAAGCCCAAAAACCAGGGACACATTAAACATTGCTTGTATAATCTTGGAAAGTTGCTAGAATAAAATGCTGTGTTACCACCATAAATTTTACTGCCAAGGTCCCTGTGCAAAACAGTGAGAGCAACACACCACTATGCCAAATCAGCTACTTTGTGAAAGAAAAATGCTGTGTTACCACCATACATTTTACTACCAATGTCCCTGTGCAAAACAGTCAGAGCAACATACCACTATGCCAAATCACCTGCTTTGTGAAAGAAAAATGCTGTGTTACCACCATACATTTTACTGACAAGGTCCCTGTGCAAAACAGTCAGAGCAACATACCACTATGCCAAATCAGCTGCTTTGTGAAAGAGCAGAAGACTGAAACTTAAATGGCTATCATTTAATGAATTCAGTTCTCACCATAGCTGTCAACCTCTTAACACAAAACACCTGGACAAAGCCAATAATGGGGTAATACAGTCCCAAAAATAAGGGCAAATTTCAAATATTCATCTTATAAACTTAGAAAATTGCTAGAATAAAAGGTTGCGTTACTATGTATTTTCTGAAGAATATGAAGTCTGAAATTCAAATGCCTGTCAATTTTACTTCTGACTGAACAAAAACAATTTTCAGCAGAGGCCCAGTGAGAAATACTACAGACGCATGTCTTTGTAAAATGGCAAGACACCAGAGCAAATCCACACAAACACAGGGATGAGATGCAGACTCCACACAGAAGGCACCCCAGCCAAGAATCAAACCAGAAAAGCTATAGCTGTGAGGCAACAATGCTACCACTGCACTATCAAATATGTAAGGAATTAAACATTCAGAAACCTGAAGTCTGAAATTCAAATGCCTGTCAATTTTATTTAACATTTGTTAATCAGGACAGTCTTACTTGGAACAAAAAAACTATTTTCAGCAGAGGCCCAGAAAGAAATAATGCAGACATGTCTTTGTAACATGGGAGGACACAAAAGCAAACCCACACAAACACAAGGAGAAGATGCAGACCCCACACAGAAGGCACCCCAGCCAAGAATCAAACCTGAGAACCTGCAGCTGTGAGGCAACAATGCTACCACTGCACCATCAAATATCAAGCATTGCAGCATTTAGAAACCACATATATTATGAGGAACAGATCAGATCAAATATGAGGCAAAAATCTGCAATTTTTTTACAAATGGTGGTGGGTAGGGAATTCAGGTCCTTAACACCTGCATACAAGGTACAGGGTTCAAGCCTGAGGTATTCCCTACCACACTACCATGTGTTTGTCCTAGCCACCAGTATATAACAACTGGGGCATTTACACACACACACACACACACACACACCCTGTTTAGTCAGAAATCATCATTTTATTCTCATAGCTTCATGTTGTTTTTCCACCTCTAACAAGTATGCACAAACAAGACACAGGGAAACACCTGCGACCATTTTGTAGTGTGAGCCCTGTGCTTCACATTATCATCTCCCTGTCCTTTCATTAGACCATTTTGCAGTGTGAGCCCTGTGCTTCACATTGTCCTCTCCCTGTCCTTTGATTAGACCATTTTGTAGTGTGAGCCCTGTGCTTCACATTGTCATCTCCCTGTCCTTTCATTATACACTAAGAATGGAATGTGTTAGCCCTGACAGAGTAACCATCTTAAAAGTGGACCCCAGTGAGGAGTTTTACCATATTCTCTTCTGTATACACTTCATGTTACTTAGTGTTCTTCTCAATTCCAGTCCCATTCCCCAAGTTACTTGGAAAAGAAACTTTTTAATAAAGGAGTGTCCATTATATTTTTCACCTGCAACAACTAATAAGACCAACACAACTGTTTAAGGAGCTGACACAAGTGTTGTTGGACAATGTAATAATGCCACCAACTGGAAGGAGAACATTTTATTTTATCGAGCTTTGAGGCTTAGAAAAACTGAAATCACATACACACACACACACACACACACACACACACACACACACACACACACACACACACACACACACACCCTTACCCTTTGTCCCTCTTACCTTCCATAGTAGTTCCCTTCATAGCTGTCCACGATCCATATAGCTGGGCTGGCGCATTCAAGCACATCCCCGCGAGATCCCCGACGAGACTCCTGGAGCACATCCACCGCGAGATCCCCGACGAGATTCCAGCCTGCCGACGTTGCAGTCCGGGTCCGATCTGTTCCCAGCAACAGTCTTTGCAGTTTAAAACTGCATAGACTTCTGGGAGCTCTGTTCTTCATGTTTCCTAGTCCGGACTGCTGCTGAGATAGTCTGTGCATGCTCCTGACTGTCTCAGCAGCAGTCCGGACTTGTGCGCATGCGCAAAAGTCTGCAATTTTTTAATTTGTTTATCTTTTCTTTTTCTTTTATTCTTTTATTTTCTTTATTTCTTTATTTTACAGCTGAGGGGGCTGCAGTCTGGCAGTCCAATAGCATGGGCCACCCCTGATAGACAGGGCGGGTGAGATGGACAACTGCCCGGGTGCAAAGTTGTTGGGGGCACGGTCAACCAATCTCTCTTTAATGCAGCACTGGCTTTTAAAAGCTGATACTGCATTTGCAGTCAATCTTGAGTACTGTAGTGGTCTGTGTATGGTCTGAATTATAGCTAATCCTGTCCTCCTATGTGCTTTACTTGAAAAGCAAAAAAAAAAAAAACTGTAGCAAACAGCTTGCTGCAGCTTCTTACCACAACAAAGTGTTGAAGTAATTTTCTTTCCTAGGATTCAAAATGTCAGTAAAGAAAAGAATGCAGGAACTGCACTTCCCTATCATCTAGCACCTTGCACCTGGGACATGTGCCCTTTCAATCCACCTTTCCAATAGTTCTGTGGAGGTGTACAAGAAGTAGACATGTTTGTGAGGATGTGAGGACATTAGGGGTACTTGTGCCCTAGTAGGATTGTTAACTATTTGTACAAGGGAGTTAGCATTTATAATGTCAAGGAAGTGCGGGACATGACAACCATTGGCAGTGGAAGTCAGACAGTTTATTGAAGGATAGTTGAAGTCCATCAATGAGAAGATGTTGGGTTTCACATATATTTCAGGTAGGGTGTTAAGATAGTGATCATGGTCAGAATGGCACATAGAGTGTTCTATAGCTAGCTATGAAGCAGTAATTGATCTTGTTTAGGGTAATCAGGACAATTAAGATTTCAAATTTGGTGTCCCAAGGAGTCAGTCATGAGGTGATAACATCCTTCTCAAATACTAATACTTCCCTGCAATTGGCAGTAGGTATGAATACTAAAGTCAGAAATAGAGGGGGTTATTTTCATTGCTTTTGTGCCATGTTCATAGGTAAGTACTAGGCTATCTGCCCAAGGGCATTTATAAGCCTAGCCGGAATGTGTTGGCTTTCGCCACCCCCTTAGATTAGTTCCCTGTGCCTCTGTCCAGCAGAGCCATCAGTTCCCTGTGCCACTGTCCGGCAGAGCCATTAGTTCCCTGCACCACTGTCCAGCAGAGCCAGTGCAGTGATTCCCTGGGTAAATTTTCTGTTTCCCATCCACCCGTCAAGGTTTCTCTTGAAGAGTGTTAGTGAGGGGCTCTGCCTGATGTATATTGGAATCCTGTTCCAAAGCATGGGGAGTCTCTGGGACAGGAATCTATCCCTCCAGCATGTCCTATTTATCGTTGTGGTGAGGTTTATATCTCTAGAGCATGTGGCTCTCTGGGATTTGTTTTTTTTTTTTTAGGAGGAGCATGTCCATCAATTCTGGGTTGGACATGGCCTTGTATGTCAGGCAGAGATCACCTCTGAGTAAGCGGTATGCAACTGAGTACAGCTGGAGTTTCTTGAGTCGGGCTGCATAGGGCATCTGTTTGAGGCCAGTAATCCTCTTGGTGAGGTACTTTTGTGGCCTTTCCAGCTGTTGCAGGTGTCTTGTAAGGTACATCCCAAATGGGGCATTGTATTCTATGATGGGTCTAATGAGTGATGAGTAGAGAGGCACAATGACCTCTTTTGTTCTAGATGCGAACCGTTTTGTGATTAGGTGGGCCACATAGAAGGATTTTCTGACCACCTTGGTAATATGATTACCAAAGGAGAGATTGCTATCTACTTGGGTCCCCAGATCCCTTATTAGATTTTCTGTATTCTGGGGACTACCACCTATGTGGTAGTTCACGGGTATTTTATTTTTTCCAAAGGGGATGACTATGCACTTTTTGGCATTTAGCTTGAGGCCATGATTTTGAAACCAGGTATCCGTCTCAGTGAGATCCATCTGAAGGGTGTCTGTATCAGCCAGAGAATCAATTATGGCCCCTAGTTTGCAGTTGTCTGCGAACTTGGTCAGCCACAGTCCTCCTATGCTTGCCTGTACCTCTGAGAAGTATATACTAAACAGGAGGGGTCCTAGGACTGAGCTCTGGGGGACGCCACTTGTAACTGGTTTAGAGTCGGACGTAGAGCCTGCAACTCTCACCATGTGGGTTCTATCCATGAGCCAGTTGGCAACCCATCTCATGACGTAGGGGTTTATGTTCAGCTGGTGAGCTTGTCTATAATACTTGAATGGGGAATGGTATCAAAAGCCTTTGCGAGGTCTAGGTAGGCTGTGTGGACCTCCCTTCCCTCATCTAATGCCTTGGTAACCATCTCAAAGAAGTCCACCAGGTTTAGGAGGCATGATCTGCCCTTAACAAAACCAAACTGGGTAGGGTCCAAGGTTTGGAAGTTCCCAATGTCTCTGTTAATGAGTTCCATGATGATGCGTTCCATAGCCTTGCAGACCAGGCTAGTCAGGTTTATAGGGCGATAGTTCCTGGTGTCCGTTGTGGCTCCACCTTTGTGGAGCGGGATAACTGTTGCTGTGTGCCACTCTATGGGTACATAGCCTGTAGAGAGGCTGAGTTTGAACAGTGTGTTTAGGTGAGGGGTTAGTTCATTTTGGAGCTCATGTAAGACATAGCCTGGGACCCCATCCGGTCCCATTGAAGCTGTGTTTTTGGCTTTGGATAGGGCTGTTTTAACCTGTGCATCGGTGATTGATGGGGCCCTACATTCTTCTGGTATGTTTATGGGCCCTTTAGGGGGTGAGAGGGGGGTGAAGTTTGCACTAAACCTGTTTGCCAGACCGTTTGCAATATCAGTCGGTTCAGTGTATTTTGTGCCATTCTGCACTAACTCAGAGCAGATCTCAGAGTTTCCACTTAGGTTCCTGACATAGCTAAAGAACACTTTGTGGTTATCTTTGGAGTCATTGGCAATTTTTCTTTCGAAACTAGCCTTGGATGATTTAATGAGGGATCGTAGTTTCTTGCTGATACTGATCAGGGATGTCTTTCCTTCTTGGAAATTTACTCTTTTCTGTACTAGTTTCCTCCTTCTGTTGTATAGCTTGTTTATGGCAGGGGTCCACCAGACTGGTTTCCTTTTCTTGGAGGAGTGAGTCTTGGTTTTACTTGGGATAGCACGATCCATGCATTCCTGCAGATGCTCATAGAGTGCCTTTGTAAAGGTTTCAGCAGCTTGGACAGCATTGTCCTTTAGCATGGGGGCTGTGAACCTTTCCACTTCGGTCTTAAGTAACGTGAAGTTTGCTTTTGAAAAGTTTTTCATGGTGGTTTCCTTGACTGGGGGTGGGGGCGGAATGTGGATATCCAGAGTGATTAGTCGATGGTCTGATCTAACCAGCGATCTAACCAGCAAGGGGTTGACCTCCGGTGTGGAACAGCTGTCGCCCATGTTGGTGATGACCAGGTCCAATATGTTGTTCCCTCTGGTGGGGGTGTAGACCAGTTCTTCCAGGGCATTCGAGTTTATAAATTCTAGGAAGCATTGGGCAAAGGAGTTAGTACTTGAGTAGTTCTCCCAGTTTATGTTTGGGTAATTGAAATCACCCAGTATTAAGGTGTTTGGTAGGACCTTCATATTTCCCAGTGTCTCCAGAAATGCGGAATGGGGGTCCTGGGCCATGGTGGGTGATCTGTAGCAAGCTACAATTTGGATTGCAGTTTTGCCCATTGTTAGTTGCACATGGATGATCTCTGATGCATTGTGCTGACCCACTAACCTGGAGGTGTGGGTATCCTTGACGAATATGGATACACCCCTGCCTTTTGTGTTTCGGTCCTGGTTCTGTGGCCGAAAGGTATGGTATGAGTTATAGCCTTGTAGTGCTGAGGTGCTCTCTGGAGCCTTAAACCAGGTTTCTGTTACTGCACAGATGTCAATGTTTTCCATACTGAGGAGTGCCACGACTGCGTGCATTTGAGGTTTAGACTTCTGGCGTTGAGTAGCATTACCCTCAGTTTTTGGTTACTTGTGCTATTTATGGTGGTGGGTTTGTCTTTTGAGCCTTGCCTAAAAAAGGCACTATGGGGGCTGCAAGAGCCTTGGCCAGTATTTGAAAGCCCAAGGGTGACAGGTGCAAGCCATCTCTTGCGAAGCAACGTGGCTTGTTGAGCATGTCATCCCAGGCAGACAGATACTGGATCCCCTTTGAATGACACC
The DNA here is from genome assembly GCF_019279795.1 of Protopterus annectens. Classification (NCBI taxonomy): domain Eukaryota; kingdom Metazoa; phylum Chordata; order Ceratodontiformes; family Protopteridae; genus Protopterus; species Protopterus annectens. Next base: position 479,303,731 of record NC_056737.1, on the reverse strand, counting down.
AGAAACTTAGCCAATTGTTGAAATTGATCATTTTTTCTTTATACTGTGGCATCATTCTTGGTGAGGGCAGGATGCTACTCACGGTCAGGGTCATACCGGTCTGGGCTACATGATCAGAGAGCTCTTCCATGTCTCTTTTCATGTAGTCCAGGGAGGTACGTCTCAGGTCATTTACACCAACATGGACAATGACAGAGTTGTATTTGTACTTGTTCTGGAGTGACCTGAGTGCTTGTGTTATGTGGTGGATCCTGGCACCTGACAGGCAGTTAATTGTAACCTACTCCTTGTCCAGCCTAGTTAGTGGAACATCAGTATGCCTGACTATAGAGTCGCCTATTACTAGTGTGTTGGGTATGTTATTTTGCGTTAAGGGCTGTGATTGCGTGGCACACTGACTATGTGAAGTATGTGTTTCATGGTTGGTGATGGGGTGTGGAGGTTGCTTGGATGTCTGCTTTGGAGGTCTCTGTTGCTTTTGCAGATTTTTATTTAGAGCCTCCGATTATGTTTTCATGTATTCATGTGTGTTATTTGCCGGTGTTGGTTTATTAGGTCTATGTGAGACTGGTGGTGTGTTGCAAGTATTACCCTTCTCCTCTTGACTGTCAGTTCCAGTCTTGGGTTAAGAGAGCTTTGCCTCCAGTTTGGCTGTATAATTGCATCTGTCACATATATTGGTGTTTGGTGGTAGGAGGAGAGGGCTGTCTGTGTACATGAGGCAGTTGTAACATTGCCTCAAAATGCCCAGATTCACCAGTTGGACTGGAGAGTACACCAGAAACTGCCCTTTGGACATGCCTGAATAGGTAGAGTAAGCTGTTTTTATGATTGGCTGGTGGGGACGAATAGAGAGCCTTGTCCTTCTGGACAGTATAGAGGGGTCTAGTGCTATGGTTAATTAGTGCTTGCTATGAGTTTTAAGCAAGTGCTTCACTGTGAAATGAATGGTTTGAGTGCTAACGTTGAAGGTTTCTCTAGTTCCAAGGGAAAAATTGAAGAGTAGACTTTGTGGAGCCGAGAATAGTTTAACTCTAGCTAAATGGTGCTACCCGGTGCGCAAAACCGCACAAATGCGGTTTTTATAGCAGGGAAGTGAAAGAGATAGAAATTAGCCCAAAATGGCTGATAAACTACTAACTTCTGGGCTGAAACTACTCCTCCAGGGACAGACAGGCTGCTCAAAGCTCCCCTCTCTCACAGGTGAACAGAGAAACTTTCTTCTATCCAAGTAAGATATGGGCAACACAGAAACTTGTAACTCAGCCCTGGATTCAGCAATAACCTGAAAACTGGACTATACTAGTTCAGAAAGGCGGGTAACAAGTATATATATTTTTTCAGTAAATAGAGTAGATACAATCAAAACAACACTTTAAATGCACAGAAAAGGCTATCACACTTTAGTGTGTAGCCTACAACAGTTAAACAGATTATTTAAACACAAAAATTACTTAATTCAAGTGCAGGCAGCAAATAAGTACAATATGTAGCAATAACAAACTTTTTAAATCACAGATTCACTAAAAAAATGGCGTTTTAGGCGGAATTAGTTAAGACAGCAAGAAAAGCAGAAAAGTGATACTTAATCACTCCAAAGTCACTCTTTTGTCTCTCTGCTGCTGTAGACTCTGCAGAACACCTGGAAGGCACTTGCTGAGCAGAATACAAGTGTAAAAACTGTGCAAATGAGGTTTTTATAGCAGGGAAGTGAAGGAGATAGAAATTAGCCCAAAATGGCCAATAAACTACTAACTTCTGGGCTGAAACCACTCCTCCAGGGACAGATAGGCTGCTCAAAGCTCCCCTCTCTCACAGGTGAACAAACTTCCTTCTATCCAAGTAAGGTATAGGCAACACAGAAACTTGTAACACAGCCCTGGATTCAGCAATAACCTGAAAATTGGACTATACTAGTTCAGAAAGGTGGGAAACAAGTATTTTATTTTCAGAAAATAGAGCAGATACAATCAAAATTAGCCCAAAATGGCCAATAAACTACTAACTTCTGAGCTGAAACCACTCCTCCAGGGACAGATAGGCTGCTCAAAGCTCCCCTCTCTCACAGGTGAACAAACTTCCTTCTATCCAAGTAAGGTATAGGCAACACAGAAACATGTAACACAGCCCTGGATTCAGCAATAACCTGAAAACTGGACTATACTAGCTCAGAAAGGTGGGAAACAAGTATTTTATTTTCAGAAAATAGAGCAGATACAATCAAAATTAGCCCAAAATGGCCAATAAACTACTAATTTCTGGGATGAAACCACTCCTCCAGGGACAGATAGCCTGCTCAAAGCTCCCCTCTCTCACAGGTGAACAGAGAAACTTCCCTCTATCCAAGTAAGGCATGGCAACACAGAAACTTGTAACACAGCCCTGGATTCAGCAATAACCTGAAAACTGGACTATACTAGTTCAGAAAGGCGAGAAACAAGTATATATATATATATATATATATATATATATGTATATATATATATATATATATATATGTATATATATATATATATATATATATATATATATATATATATATATATATATTTATTTTTTTCCAGAAAATAGAGCAGATACAATCAAAACAACACTTTACCCATTTAACCAGTTAAAAAGCTTAAAACTGAGCCCTGTTCCAGCAGTCTTCAATCAGACAAGTTCTAACTGCACAGTCTTGCCACTAGGGTACAGAGAAACCTTCTCCAAAAAAGACAGCCTGGATCAGTGCACAAGTTATACAAACAAAGCTAGATCCAGCCGGCCTGAATCTAGTCTATGCTGCAGCAAACAAGACGTGCCAATTTCAGAAAGAAACAGTTCAAGTAAGCATACGCAATAAGCCTTTAACCAGAAATTCCCAGCTCAGAAGGGCAGAATCTAGCCTCTCCTCCCACAAGAGTGCAGACCACAAACCTTCTTAATGTAAAATAACTGGCCGAAGCCCAAGTGCTTAACCCAGAACTAATACACTTTTAGAATAACAGACACTGAGCATTCAATCAGCAGTTCCCAACTTAGAAGGATGTACGCTAGCAGTCCTACCACAACAGTGCAGACTACAAACCTTCTTAATCTAAAACAACTGGTTTGAAGCCTAAGTGCTTAAACCAAGGGCCTTAGAATAACAGTGACACTTTAATCAGGCTGCTAACAAGCAGTAATAAAGGCAGCAGAATAAATTCAACTGAGTACTTTTAAGAAGAGGCAAAAGCAAAATAAGGTAATAAAGTAGGAAGAAACACAAATACAGTAAGGCAGATGAAGTGCAAATTTTTTTTTTTTTTGAGACGGAGGAAACAGAGCAGATTAAGATACTATAGGGGAATGTCCATCCCAAGTGCTCTATCTGTACACCACAGAGTAGATGGGATTGGTAGGAGTATCCAAAATCAAAGTATTGTCTCACTGTACTCAGTTGAGTGAGCAAATGAGATGGGTCCAGGAGGAGTGTGCAAAAAGAGATTTACAGCAGTGGCGGGCAATTCCAAAGCCACCAAGATCAACACCACAACAGGAAACAGGGAGGGGGGTGGGGAACTAACTGCAGAGAGATAGAGACACAATATTTACTGAATCAAAGACACACAATATTTACTGACTCAAATCTTAAATAAGTGCAGAGAAAAATATATTTAAATCAGCTTGTGTCCAGTTGATATATGCAGACAAGTCTCAGTAGCCAGCAACTCGATTTAAAATGATTACTAGAAATGTAACCAACACAGATTTTAATGCTAGCAGAAACCCCCAAGCTAACTAACACTAGCAAAGGAATTTCAAAGCAATCTAACAACTTTCAGTGAGCCCAGATGGCTACACTTTTTCACACTTCAGGCAACGTAACTGCAGAGAGCCAGAGACACAATATTTGCTGAATCAAAGACACACAATATTTACTGACTCAAATCTTAAATAAGTGCAGAGAAAAATATACTTAAATCAGCTTGTGTCCAGTTGATATATGCAGACAAGTCTCAGTAGCCAGCAACTCGATTTAAAATGATTACTAGAAATGTAACCAACACAGATTTTAATGCTAGCAGAAACCCCCAAGCTAACTAATGCTAACAAAGGAATTTCAAAGCAGTCTAACAACTTTCAGTGAGCCCAGATGGCTACACTTTTACACACTTCAGGCAACTTAACTGCAGAGAGACAGAGACACAATATTTACTGAATCAATGACACACAATATTTACTGACTCAAATCTTAAATAAGTGCAGAGAAAAAAATATGCTTAAATCAACTTGTGTCCAGTTGATATATGCAGACAAGTCTCAGTAGCCAGCAACTCGATTTAAAATGATTACTAGAAATGTAACCAACACAGATTTTAATGCTAGCAGAAACCCCCAGGCTAACTAACACTAAGAAAGGAATTTCAAAGCAGTCTAACAACTTTCAGTGAGCCCAGATGGCTTCTGTAATCATACATGTAAATGTGTTCAAGTTGCAGGAAAGTCTCATATTTGAGCTTTTATTTTGTTAACTCTTGACATTCAGCAATGCCACTTTAGAGTTTACTAGGTTAAAATGTTCAGCAGAAGGACTCTGTTCACACAATAAGATAAAATAAATAAAAGCACTACAGGGACAGCAAAGAATCATGCTTCTCAGCCTGGAAACATCAAAAATCTGGACAAAGGCCCGTGAAAAATAGGTACAAATCTGTACACTGATTAACATAAAATTTGCATACATAATTATGCAACTCCGGACACTTCAATGACATTGTGGGAAACCAACTTTCAAACACAAGCTGAAGAACAGACAACCTTCAGCATCCACTCAATTCCCTGTGTTAACCTTGTGTTAATACATTAAACAGGGCATATTAAGAATTTTTTTTATTTGATTCAGGACTAAACAGAGAACAAGTGGCAACTGTTAAGAGTATATAATGGCTTATGTGCCACAGCAATTCTGCATGGTGAGGTTTTGCTAAGAAATAACAAGTAGCCCCCAGGAATGAGGGAGTGCCACATACAGATGGCAAGCTCAAGTAAATACATTTTTTCTGAATGATGCTGCCGTGATATGACTGAGATGGCTACTGAAAATGTAGCAGCAGCCCTGATACCACTGAGATGGCTACTGAAAATCTAGCAACTGACAAATACCTTTGTGATAAAATTCATTACTTATTAACCCCCCCCCACACACACACAAACACAGTTCATCTGCTTTCACCCCAAATCAGTATTTTGTCAACAAATGCAATTTTATTGTCCAGCTATAGTCTGTCTGAACTCCACATCTTTATCTGAGCTTCTACAAGATTTCAAATTGTTTAGTGTATACAAAGATAACATGCATATTTATCACCCTACTTTGGGGTAGTTATGACAACACTATTCATAAAAGGTTTGGATGGATATCTGAGAGCTTGGAGACATTTTTGGCACCAACACTGCCAGTCTTTAAAATGCAAAATCTTCAGTAATATTAATTTAAAATATATTGAATCCCTAGTCTTAAAATTCATATACAAACAATTCTACTTTGAAACCTGAAATTAACATTTGCGCTGACCTCTGTTTGCAAAGAGTTGCAATTGCAAAGTCAAAACTAAAACAAAGTCAATGGAAATACAGAGTTCTTAATTCCTTAAAAGGACAATATTACACCCCCCAGTATATGAATAAGTTATTCTGTTTACCTTTTCCTCCTTTATCTTAAAAATCAACCCCAGTTTTAAACATTGCGCTCTGTGCGGGGCCCAGCCTTATGCCACACAATGCAAAAAGATGGCAAAGCTCATACATTTTCCTATAACATTTCTCCTGAAACATTAACTAAGGCCCTAGGCAACAACAAGATTCAGTCACAAACTACATTTTTTTCTGTTGGAGAATAGACTATTTCCCCCTTTTTTTTTCCAGAAAAGCTTTAACAATAATTTTTTTCACCCTTTCTAAATGGGTGCCACATTCTGTGTTTGATGGCAAATGTCTCATTTCAGCATGCTGTATCTCGAATACATTATTTTAATTGAGTCTATGGCGATTTACTTTCCTCTGAGATCCATCCCACAGTGCAATTAGGAACATACTGGTGTGAGATCATATGAATATTTAGGAGGGTGTCAATTAATTAGCAGACAGAGGGAACTCATTATGGTGTTTAGAACCTTTTTAGTACTAAGTAAAATGAAGGAGGCGGGGAGGGGAGATGATGCCAGTCTGCTAGGTTAGTGAGTATTTTACAATGTAAATTAAAATCAAAACACAAGCAAGAGTAGAGTGCACAGGAACAGTACCACAAAATAATCACGAACGGCACTTCGGAAAGCCAAAGTTTTGGTCCTTATTGCTTCCAAAGTGTCATTCATGGTTATTTTATTTTACAGTGTACTCATTTAATTTAAATATCATAACACTTGGAAAGCTCTCTGATTGCATTAATTGAATTGCTCGTAATTTGCATACAAAGATGGTAAACGTTTTATTGCCGTAACATACTGCACACATCTGCCTTTAAGGGAAATAAACTTTACCCCTTATGTGCTATTAATTTAATGGGTTTAATTCAACGACCTCATGATTTCACATCTATGTAATTTTTAAACTTTCTTCTTCACTTTAATTGTTTTAAAAGTGTGCAGGTTTCTATTATGTAGATAGCAGGGACAGCTACCCAGATTCTAAATAGTGTCCAAAAGAAGACCCACAGTACAAGATGAGCTTGGGGGTGTCCTGACTGCAGCGGTTTGATCCCCTTTAATTTGCAGTTATCTACATGGGACTCCCTAGTCAACGGGAAGTTGCATTATTCAGTTATTACATTATTAACTTGTGATTTTAAGTGTGTTGTGAAGTATACAAATACATAATGCCTTTTTTCCTTCAGTTTGTTGTATCCTTCAGTGATAAATGATGTCAGTAACACACAGGCACTGCATGTACGACCTTTGACACTTACTAGGGACTGTAAGTGTTTGGTAACCACTACTTCCTATGCAAAGATTAAACCGATTTATGAATACTCTATTAATTAAGGACATACATTTGTAAAGTTTTACTAGAATGAAACAAGTTTGTCTGCAATGCTCAACTTAAGTTTTCTGGAAATACTTAAATGACACTTGCAATCATTGCTAAATTAATGTTAGATTTATTTGCAGCTTTGGTGGTTTAATGCAAATTAGTATTAAGAACATCTTTGTTTCCTTATAATGAAATCTTTTAAGAAACGTAACTGAGACAGCACTCTTGTTAATGCAATGTTCAGTGATTCGGAAAATAATCCATAATGCAAATTTTTATCTCCAGTGGTAAAGGAAAACTGCCGAAGTTGTTTCACAATTCATACACGTTTATTCTAACAAGCAGCGTAAATTTCTATGGAAAATGTTATACAAATATTATACAAATATTATATTTGTTCTCAGAAAGGGAATTGCTAAGTAGACATAAATCCTAAAATATTTCTCACACATCCTGCCACTCCACTTTCTGCAGCCCAAATTAATAGGTTAGTTGTTATGTTGTCAGTTATAAATCAGCCCAAGGAAGAGGGGGCTCATTGAGGTTAATCTTAATAATTTCCCTTTGTATTATGTTAAGTGCGTGTTTGTGTTAAAAAAAAAAAAAAATATATATATATATATATATATATATATATATATATATATATATATATAAATGCATGTACAGTATGTGTTGTTATATTACAGTATCAGACAAGCATTGAAAAGACAGAGTTTAGTATTCTTGCACATACTGATGCATAAATGGTGTATACACTTTGAGAATGGCCTGTAGTGAAATGAATGTCTGGCAAAGGTTCATTTTGTCTAAGAATGAATGTTTGCTATTTTGGGCAACAGAGGGGAAGACAATACAGATTATGGGTTAAACAGAGCTCATCTTGTGAAGGGGAGGTCAAGGATTCAGCCCTGCTAGACCCACCTACTGGCTGCAATGTCTTGAGGTGTATAATATTTCAGCGCCGCAAACTTCTTCATATAGTGCTTAAAAGAATAACTTACCACTCTCTCTTCCGCACTTCTTGTGAGATGAGAAATCTCCATTGGAAATAATTCTCTCACTACTGGCCGCGATTTTACTGCCCTTTCAGCTAAATATATTTAATGCAGACTCACTTGTTGCAAGCATTTTGTATTGTGCATATAAAATTTAAAACTGTACACACTCAGACGATATTAAACAATATTTCTCATTGTTTAACAGTCATTTCCAACTTCTTGAACATGTCTTTAACATGTTGAAAAAATAGTATTGACCTAAGAATATCGCGTCTCTACAGTTATTTTCCCACTTGCAGAAATTTGTCAAATACATAGAAAACTTTCATACTCTGGTGTGTCCAATGACAGATTAGCTTTCTGGTTTGGCAGCACTCTAAGCTCTCATTACCGGCCCTTGCCTAAAGACTTTTCAATTCAAAAAATCGGGACGTGAAGGGGCCACTCAGAAATTTGTGGCACTCCATTATTTTGCTCTCAAAACCTGTAAATACCAAGTGATTTGGTACGGTTGAGAGGTATGGCTAGAATGTGAAAGGCAATGTAAAAGAGGTGAACACCATCCCAGGCGAAGCAGGAAGGCCTGTCAGCCATCTTGACCCAAGGTGAAACATACTGGCTTCCAGAAGAATAACACTAGCTGCATAGCTAATTATTAAAGCCACTTATCTTGTATTTTAATTTTGACATCATTTTGGGTGATGGAAAAATACCACTCAACTCAAGAGCATTCCTTTCCTGCCTCAGTCACACACATAGCAAACTCAATCATATCCTCCTGCATGCCTCTGTAGCTAGGGCACCTAAGGTCATTCAGCCTCACATAGCCCACTACCAGCTCATAATCATATTTGGCAGGATTAAGGATCTAAGTGTCCTTGTTATATCCCAGATCATGGCTTCAGTAAAGCAGCTGACTGCCACCGTATTCTTATTTAGTCTGGTGTTGGTTGTGTCCATATGCCTGTCAGCAGAATCAGCTATTATTAAACCAGTACTGTTAATGGATGCAGAAGGCTTAGTGAGCCTTAAAAGCTTGGAGTCTGCACCTTTGTAACTATTAGCAGTATGTGTATTGGCAATGGGTGTGCAAGGTGAAGGTGGGTCTGTGGCTGTTATATTTAATGGCTAATGTTTCTTAGTGCTTATTCTGTTAGGCTTACACAGTGCTCTCTTGACAATATCAGCATAAGTTCATAGGCTACATTAGATATATTAATAATAGCATTTTTCAACAGGTGATCTTAAGGTTGTATTACATATATTATGCATACTTCTTGCTAAGTGTTTGAAGGTTTTATCATATATCTACTTAATTACTTTTCCATGATATTATTTTCAAAATAAAAATTGTTTTCTTAAAAATCTGTATGCAGTAATGTACAAGTCAGTGTACAAATGCAGTACTTAATGTTAGATCTTATATTATTTAGCTAACTCATCCTGGTACTGTCTGACAGCTTCATATACTGCACACAACACTGCTCCACAAGAATTCTCTAGTTTAGATTATTCAGAGCACAGAATTTTAAGGGAAATGCAACTAGATTTTAAAACACAATGCAATGGAATGTTATCTCCCTCTAGTGAAAAAATAGGCACACTACACCCCAAGAGGTTACAAATGTGCAGCACCTGTCAAATTAGCAGAATTCATACAGGAGTACAGAAACATCCCCAGTTATACATAGGTATTTACACTGGTATTTTTCCTAGGTAAAGTCTTGATATTATGAGTTGAATCACTCATTTTAGTGTTTGAAAATCTTTTTTTTTTTTACTTTAGGAAGCAGGTGGTATATTATGCACTAACATTAATATTTTGTATCAGAAATTTGTAATAGTCTATAATTCACTGATGTTCATAAACACTACGACTTAAAATTCATTTTCAAGTTTTACCATGTCTCAAGCTATATGGTTAATACACTGTGTCATATTTTAGAGAAGAAAGGATGAAGGCATGTGTCCTGCAAACAGTTAGCAATAGTAATACTGCTACTGCATTGTTCCCTCACCAATAGCATTGCAATGGTCACCAAGGTGGGGTTTACTATAGGATTGTTTTCACTTTCATAGCAAAGGTCTTTTGCCTACTGAACCATACTGTTGTGGCATGCATACCATAGGGCTTTGGTGTTCCAATTCACGTTTATATCTTGAACAGAAATTACCTGCAGTGAAAAGCATCAGCAGATAAACTTATATACCCTTAGCAATTTAGCACAGAACATGGTCTGATTCTCTTCACTTCTCTTGCAAAACCTGTGAACCTGAGGAAGTCACTAACCCAGGAAGTGTTCCCAGATTGTCCTTTAAAAGAGGCAGTTGTAACTACTGGATTTATCCACATGACAATGAATGACAGGGAAAGAGTAAATAAATAGAAAATATCAGTGCTGAAGGCTGATGACAGTGGAGTGGTACATTCCATCATTCTGTAGTTGTTGAACATAGAATGACCATCCGACTATCCCAGAAGTTTTTACGAACTTTGATATAAATAACTTTCATGATACCATCCATGAAATATATGCAGATGACTTACTCTCTTAGTACTAGCACAATTAATCTACTTAGGAAAACATCACTAGACATAGTCACTAGACATTCGTGCAGCCTAAAATCAGTTCGAGAGAGACTAAAGTTTCATAATCATTACCAAGACTTGAGCAATTATTTTCAGCTACTCTAACAGCGATAAAATCTGTTCTGCCCTCATTCAGGTTGATTCTTGAAAAGATATATGAACTAACTTGGTGCCAGACGACATTTTTTGCACTTCCCTTCTCCTCCTTTATTGCCTGCTGACCGCTTGCACCCTTCATAGTGCATCTTCCCCACTCAAGAGTGCAGCTGTGGTGGAACAATTATCCAGGCAGTTATCACAGTGGTTCTTAACTAATTATAGTACAACAAGGGTTGTCTAGTTTATAACTTGCAAGTGGAATTTATTTTACATTGATAAGCCTGTACAACAGAATATGCCAAGAATCACATGACATTTAAGGGATTATCGCAACAGTCACCAAGACAGTTAAGTGATAGAACATTTTGGAACCGTGCATTCCATTTTATTAATTTATTCAGTCATCAAGTTGTTTTTTATTTACGGGGATAATCTAACTATGCAACTCTCCTTTTCAGCAGAACCCTGTGGGGAAAAGCTTCAAGACATGTGATGGAACACAGTGATGCATTAAAAAAAATGTTGTAATCATTAGTATAAGTAATTCATACTGACAAAATTAACAAATTACAGTAGTGTTGAAATACATATTTGAGGTCATTGCTATAAGAGTAAGCAAGTACTGAAAGTGCTAATCATAAGCAAATGTTAAGTTAAAATAATTGTTCACAACAGAGAAGTAAAAGAATTAAAGGTCATTACTTAATTTTAAAATATCAGTACTGGCATATATAGTAATGGATAGTTCAGTGAAAGTTGTAGAAACGGTAATATGTTGAGTAATTATTCGTTATCAGTTGCAGAGCAATCTGGCTACAAACATGCTTAGATGGTCATAGAATGGTATTCATAGCCAGGCACCCGTGCGCAGTACACACTTGAACAAGTTTCCGACACATCAAACAATGTGAGTCATACAACATTTGTGCCAGCCTCCAGATGTCATACAAAAAGACGCATCTATATTATCTTATCAAAGTTTCAGAATATAGAATCTGATATGGTCAACACCATATCATTGAATTCTGAAACATCAAAAGATAAAAAAAAATGCCTAAAAACAAAAATAAATAAAAACTTACCTTTGCAAGCAGAGAGGCAAGCCCCCCTGCACCACCCATGTGGGGGGCTGCACCCCCCATATCCCCCCTACTTAAATATGCCAACTCAGAGACCGTACTACATTGAACTAAATGGAAATCTCCCCTTATGGAGATTTCCGTTTAAACATTCAATGTTTTTTGCTTTCGCTAATCTGGTGCCGACAAAATCAGCTTCGATATTGTCGGCCTTCGACAACGTGAAGTAGTCCCAAAAAAACATATGCAAATGAGCGCATATGACATTTTAATGAGGGAACATATGCCAAAGCTGTGCTAACAATATGGTACTGGAACGCCTTTCCCACCTGTTGTGATTCAGAGTCATAGAATGCTGTGCAAGTATGCTTTGTGCACACAGGTTATGCAAAGGCAAAAATCCCTTTGTGTAGTCATTTTGCAGTCAGTGAAGATGTTTGGTGAACCTCTGAGTTTTGTGATTTTTGCACTTTGAAATACTTGCCATACCACAACTTGATGTGCTTGGTGACACTCATCATTCAAGGTGGACGCATTACTGGCAACTGCTAACTCACTGCATTTCTGAGGAGCAGGAGGTTCTTGACTTTTTTCTTGTGGCAGGGACATAATCAGGACACTAGTGAACTTGTAAGATCCACAGACTGGAACTGGAGGAAGATGTTGCCTTCCTATACCTGTGGTTACTGGTATTTATAGCTCTCACTACATTTGCCTGAGTGACCTTTTTATAAACAGACACTGGGTATCTCACAGGCTTCAGCCTTGAGTATACTGCATCAGTTCCCTAGTGTTGTTCCAGCCCATGTGGATGAGCATCTCTATTTCTTACAGACACCTCAGGACTGAACTACCACCATGTGTACTTTCTATATTCTGGTACACTTTTCTAAGGTGTTGGTGCAATAGACTACATCCATATGACTATTAGGGCCCACTAAGTCCATGGGGGGGGGGGGTAACCTTACCAGAAAGAGCTACCATTCTAATACTCCTGAGTAGTGTATAATACATGTGGCTACATCACCAATATCTTGGCTCAGCATCCTGGTAATGGCCATGGTTTCCACTGTGCTACCATTTCTTGCCTTGGTGGATACTACACAGAAGCATAATAGGTAAAGTTTCCACAAATCTCCAAACATCCCCAGCTACTTGTATGAAAAATAACTAAGATTTAATGATTAACCAAATTGACTCCATGTACCCCCCCATTATGTTCTGCAGGAAGCTGTCACAGACCCACACAGTCATAGAACAAGTGCATAGCATGCTTAAAGCCTGTTTTCACTGTCTGCATGAGTATCTGGGGACTTTGATTTTGCATTACACTGCTACTCCAGTGCTACAACCACCACTACTGTGATCCCCAACCAGTCATGCAGCTCTGTCTCATGGAACACTCAAAACCTGTAGCAGTGAGGAAAGTGAAGACAGACAGCTGTCAGATGCAGCACAGTGGCTTGTGTACTGTACCTGGCAGTGCAGGTGAAGCTTTGGCATTTAGTCCAAAACTATTCTTCTTGGCAAGGTCTTGACAAATACTATGTGACAGTGTAAAGTAATAAAAATAAAGCTCTGTGTATACAATGTTAATTGCAGGCTATGCTGTGTAGTACATGGCTGACTCACAATGTTCATCAGACATTCCTCCGCACACCATAAAAAACTGCTATGGCCACAGCCATCATCATTTGTATGAAAAAACACAAGTCCTCGACACGCACTAAGCCCAGTGGAAGCTGGAACTGTAGGTAGGCTTCTGTTATGACAGTACATACCTCAGGCAAACTAATTCCAGGGCAAAATGCATAATTTTCTTTTTTTTGTCTCTGCTGGACATGCCTGATGGCTCCACTACCTTCATCCAAGTGGTCCATTTATTCTGTTTGGAGGTTGAGTGAGAGCCCTATGGTCCAGTCATTCCTGGCCAGGGTGTCTTATTAGCCTATTCATTCCCCCATGGCAAGAGTCAACTAGTAGAGAGCAGGCCATCTTACCAGTTCAGTGGACAGCATACCCTTCACTGCTTCCAGCAGCTAGAGAGCATGCCTTCACATGTGGTCTTAGCTTAGATGTATGTACATGCATCTACACAGCGCATGCTCACAGGCTCATGCTAAACAGGTACAACACCCAGGTCTCCTTCTAGATGTCTACCTACTAGTGAGCCAGAGCCTCATCTCTCCTCCCAGGATCAGAAGTGTAACAAGAGTGAGGTGAAGGGGGCATAGGGGCACAATTGGAAATTGCAGTTCCTGTATGTTAAAGGAAAAATATACTTTAAAAATGATCAAACCACGGTAGGTTCAGGTTAAGGCACTTTAATCTTGCAGCAAGGAGACAAAAACGTGCTAATACAGAGTTTGTCTAACTAGAAACAGGAAATACATTCATTTTTATAGGTTATCAAATTAATCCTGTCCTACCATGCTGACGTAACAGATTACCACCTTTTCATCATCATCTGCTGACCATCTTTCCCATGATTTTCTGCTGATTTAAACAATTTTTATGTGAAACTTCCTGAGGAAAACAACATGGCCTTGGTTACTTTCAGTTAGATACTTTTTATGTTACATTCAAGATACTATGGCTAAATCAAGCACAATGCTAGCAGTTCATTTCTCTAATAATCCTTTGCCTACCTTATCTCTAAACTACTGCAGTTGCAGAGGTTCCCATCCTCTGAACAAGGCTGTTTGTCTAGAATCATTACATTTATATTGTTCATTCATATGCTTCTGACCTAGCAGATAAACACCTGCTTCTTAAGTACATTCCCACAAGGCATAAACAAGAATATTGCTTTGCTAGCAGTTACTAGGTCAGAGGGCAACTTGCAAGTTTCAGTAAGCATGCTGCAGTTTTAGAAAAGCATATTTTCAGTCTCATAAGAAACTCAATTTGTATAAATCACAGTGCATGAAAAATAGAATGAAAAGCGTATTAAAAACACTTGATTATTAATTTGGCATTAAGCATACACACATTAATACATATTTTTCTAACACTGTATTTTTTTCTGTACAGCCATTTCTGAATGAAGGCACACAAATGCACTTCTTTGTGTGGTAAGTAGCAAGCTGACTGCTTCAAATGTAGCAGTCAGCTTGTAACAGATTAAAAGAAGAAGATGTTCCTTTTTGCTCTTCAAGTGAAGAGCTGAGGGGGTGGTAGGGGGTAGATGGGAAATGTATCCTGATATCAAGCACCAAAATAGGGGAGCAGACCTTTTTCTATTTTTTTTTGTCTCCATCTGAAGGACTGTGATATAATAATGTGATATAAATGCAAAACATGGTGGTAACCAAGAGAGTAGTGGTGAAGAGAAGCCATGTACACATTTACAGGAGGAAGAAACATGGTGGTAACCAAAAGAGTAGTGGTGAAGAGAAGCCATGTACACATTTACAGGAGGCAGAAACATAGTAGTAACCAAGAGAGTAGTGGTGAAGAGAAGCCATGTACACATTTACAGGAGGCAGAAACATAGTAGTAACCAAGAGAGTAGTGGTGAAGAGAAGCCATGTACACATTTACAGGAGGAAGAAACATGGTGGTAACCAAGAGAGTAGTGGTGAAGAGAAGCCATGTACACATTTACAGGAGGCAGAAACACAGTGGTAACCAAGAGAGTAGTGGTGACGAGAAGCCATGTACACGCTTACAGGAAGCAGAAACATAGTAGTAACCAAGAGAGTAGTGGTGAAGAGAAGCCATGTACACATTTACAGGAGGCAGAAACATGGTGGTAACCAAGAGAGTAGTGGTGACGAGAAGCCATGTACACGTTTACAGGAGGCAGAAACATAGTAGTAACCAAGAAAGTAGTGGTGAAGAGAAGCCATGTACACATTTACAGGAGGCAGAAACACAGTGGTAACCAAGAGAGTAGTGGTGAAGAGAAGCCATGTACACATTTACAGGAGGCAGAAACATAGTAGTAACCAAGAGAGTAGTGGTGAAGAGAAGCCATGTACACATTTACAGGAGGCAGAAACACAGTGGTAACCAAGAGAGTAGTGGTGAAGAGAATCCATGTTCACATTTACAGGAGGCAGAAACATAGTAGTAACCAAGAGAGTAGTGGTGAAGAGAAGCCATGTACACATTTACAGGAGGCAGAAACACAGTAGTAACCAAGAGAGTAGTGGTGAAGAGAAGCCATGTACACATTTACAGGAGGCAGAAACACAGTAGTAACCAAGAGAGTAGTGGTGACGAGAAGCCATGTACACATTTACAGGAGGCAGAAACATAGTAGTAACCAAGAGAGTAGTGGTGAAGAGAAGCCATGTACACATTTACAGGAGGAAGAAACATGGTGGTAACCAAGAGAGTAGTGGTGAAGAGAAGCCATGTACACATTTACAGGAGGCAGAAACATAGTGGTAACCAAGAGAGTAGTGGTGAAGAGAAGCCATGTACACATTTACAGGAGGCAGAAACACAGTGGTAACCAAGAGAGTAGTGGTGACGAGAAGCCATGTACACGTTTACAGGAGGCAGAAACATAGTGGTAACCAAGAGAGTAGTGGTGAAGAGAAGCCATGTACACGTTTACAGGAGGCAGAAACATGGTGGTAACCAAGAGAGTAGTGGTGAAGAGAAGCCATGTACACATTTACAGGAGGCAGAAACACAGTGGTAACCAAGAGAGTAGTGGTGAAGAGAAGCCATGTACACATTTACAGGAGGAAGAAACATGGTGGTAACCAAGAGAGTAGTGGTGAAGAGAAGCCATGTACACACTTACAGGAAGCAGAAACATGGTGGTAACCAAGAGAGTAGTGGTGAAGAGAAGCCATGTACACGTTTACAGGAGGCAGAAACATGGTGGTAACCAAGAGAGTAGTGGTGAAGAGAAGCCATGTACACATTTACAGGAGGCAGAAACATAGTAGTAACCAAGAGAGTAGTGGTAAAGAGAAGCCATGTACACATTTACAGGAGGAAGAAACATGGTGGTAACCAAGAGAGTAGTGGTGACGAGAAGCCATGTACACGCTTACAGGAGGCAGAAATATGGTGGTAACCAAGAGAGTAGTTGTGACAATATGGTGACATACAAGGAAATTAACCTAGTGTAGAGCAGTGCTGATTAAGTGATATATCCTGTATTCTGGCATTTGCACTTGTATTGCTCAAAAAGATACTGTTTGAATTGGCACCTGAATTTAGTGCAGTCAGTATGCTAAGATAGTGAGGAAGTGATTGCCACCGTTTTGCAGCAAGACATTGCTAAAAAGTGTGTTCCTTTATTAGAAGGAACTAAGCAGTAAGAGATGGTTTCTGGTAATTTGACTGTGCAGTAAAAATGTAAATATGTATTTTAGGAGGAATGGAGGATTGCACCAAAAGGAAAGATGACTGAGACTGTTGTTGAGAGACATCTGGTTGGGCATTCACATGCAGGTATGGTAGCGAAAAGGAGTACTACATTGGAGCAACAATTGCAGCAGCAGAAGTACCTCTGGCGAAAATCAGAGCCAAGAATAATATTTCTATAAAAGTTATGTTATTTGGGACAAATTGGTATGGTCCTTGAGTTTCAGGGCTCCAGAGATGCATTCATTAGTCATCCTGGGAATACAAAATCCTGTGACATTACATTTGAATCGTTTCAGATACTTAGGAATTTATGGCGCTAGCTGAAAAGTAGCAAAGATATTTTGCCATGGAATGCGTATGTTTATTTGAGTAAAAGCGTTCAAATAACATCAACTCTGCAGTTTAGAACCAGTGAAGATAGGCAGAGATTTAAGACATCTTCAAAGGACTGATTAATTACATTGAGTGGAAAAAGAGGAACAGTAAATGATGCTGGCTAACAAAAGCTGTGCTACAATTGAGGAAGGGATTCATATCTTATTAGTGATGTGAGGTGTAAGCCATGTAGAGAAAAGAGGCACACTGTAAAAAAATGCAAGATGAAATTGTCAAGTGTATGAAACAGGGCCATCTCTGGTTTGACTGGGGGAAAGAAGTAATACTGAACAAGGAAGAAACTAACCGGCAAATTCTGGAAATGAAATAATGCTAGAAGATGTGGAAAATATAGTTTCGTGGAATGAATATGTCAAAAATGAAAGAAAATGGTACTGGAGAAGTGTACAGCTTACAGCAAAACTGTGGTACTGCTGTACTGTGAAAGAAATAGGTAAGAAAGTTTAAGAGGGGGATTAAAAGAGAAAAAAAAAATGAAGATGATAAAGAACAATGTGGGCAGAATAACAAAAATGTTCTATAGTAGGTAGAGTAAGGTATGGGAAAAGGGAAGCTGAATGATGTAAAGAAACATTCAAAGAAAGGGAAAGGCTAACTTTTCTATTTTGTCTGTTAATGTAAATAGAATGAAGAATGACTTAAGATGTTTTATAGTATATGGATGGTGGAAAACTATTATACAAGATATTGCTTTTCAGATTTGATATTGTTTAAATGAAAAACCAAAAATATAATTAAAAAAGTTGTAGGAGAGGGGAATAATATGGAGCATGGGTAAGAAGGAATGCTCTGAGAATGCAGTGTTAATCAATAATACTAAAACAAGTGTTTTATACATAACAGTACGGCACCTAGGGAGAGTCAGGCAAAGGGTGATAAGAATAGTTGTGACATATGTAAGTATAAGGATAAAAGAACGAACATGTTTATCTGAAGAAATGGACATTCCAAAGATGTAAAGAATATTCTTGGAGATTGTATTTCTGATATTACAACAAGGAAGAGAAAGGTAACAGAAAGTGTAAAAAATGTAAAGAAATGTCTTGTCAATCTACTCTATACATCTGCATGCCTCAATGTCTTCAGGAAGCATTATCTATAACTTGTGTGTATTATCTCCCTATCTGACTTTGTTACATATTTGTGTGTATGTGTGAGTGTGTGTGTGTGTGTGTGTGTGTGTGTGTGTGTGTGTGTGTGTGTGTGTCTATATATATGTATATGTATATATATATATATATATATATATATATATATATATATATATATATATATATATATATATATATATGGTTCCCCTTCAAAACACTGAATGGCCATAACACCTAAGCTCAGAACATTGAGACCATAACATCTAAAACCCATAATGTCTAAAACTCATAACATTGAATTTCATAACATTGAAACTTTGCATCACAACTTCAAAACCTACAAAGCACATGTAAATAACATCCCCTCCACCTAAAACAACACCAAAGTAGTAAACACGCTTTGTACTACGTTTCTGAAGGGGGAAGCCCCCCCCCCTGTAAATTAAATATACCAACTCTGAGATCACACTACAGTGGGGTTAGGGAATAAACTTGAAATGAGCTTGCCCCCCTGCAGAATCATAATTAATAACTATAAAAGAACTAAGTTTACTTTTTGCCTTAAAGTATCTTCATATGTATTTTCATGTATATCATGATACTCTTATGTGTAATGAATACCCAGGGTTCTTGAATTGTAGTATCAAGTTTGCATCATATAAACGTAATCTTCCTGATTCTCCATAGTCAATACTGTAGCTTACTATCTCTTTAGCCTTAGCAAACAATTATTTAAAGATTCTGTGAGTCATGCGCATACCTTTTTGATATAAGAATAGTGTCATCAGTATAAGTAATGAGTAATTAATCTTTGGCATGCAATCTAGTAATTGTGGTATGAATTTTATTTAACAAAAAGTTAATAACAGTTGCAATAATTGTAGCTGGCAGTGGGCAGCATTGCCTAACACCAGTTTTAAGTTCAAATTTATCACTTTCTTGCCTGCTAATTTTCAAAAAAACATAAGTGCTATTATATACATAGGTTCATAGGTGTGTACTAGGCCAACGGCCCTGGAGCCTTTACAAGCCTAGCCCATAGAAGTGCCCTGGTATCATGCCGCTGTTAGTTCCCGGTGCCACTATCAAGTAGAGCCACTGGACTGATCCCCGGGGTGAACTTTCTATTTCCCATCCACTCATCAAGAATTCTCTTGAAAAGGGCCAGTGAGGTGCTCTGCTTGACATGTATCGGAAGCCTATTCCAGAGCATGTACAGTCTCTGAGTTATGAACCTGTCCCTCCAGCATATTCTGTTGATTGTAGTAATGAGGTTGAGGTCCCTGGAGCATGTGGTGTGGAGGGGCTGGATTTCTTTAGGTGTAATATTTCTAACAGGGCTGGGTCAGACATGCCTTTTTAAGTCAAGCAGAGATCGCCTCTTAATAGACAATATGAGACAGAGAAAAGCTGGAGTTTTTTGAGTTTGTCCATGTAGGGCATGTGTTTAAGGCCTAGGATGCTCTTCATGAGGTACTTTTGTGGCCTTTCCAGCCTGTTGCAGGTTTTTAGTGAGGTACAAGGCAAATGGGGCATTATACGCAATGATTGGTCTAACGAGGGAAGAGAGAGAGAGAGATGATGACCTCTTTCTTCCTGGATGCAAAACCCTTGATAATGAGATGTGCCACATAGAAGGACTTTCTGACCCAAGTGGCAATGTGGTGGTTGAAGAAGAGGTTGCTGTCAACCTGTGTCTCCAGATCTCTTATAACACCCTCAGCGTTCAGTGGGCTACCATCAATGTGGTAATTAGTGGGAACGGAGTTTTTCCAAAAGGAAATGACAACGCATTTTTTAACATTAAGCTTAAGGCCATGGTTTCGACACCAGTGGTTGGTCTCAGTGAGGCCTTTCTGTAGGATGTCTACATCACTTGGGGAGTTAATAATAGCTCCCAGCTTGCAATTGTCTGTGAACTTGGTCAGACAGAGTTCCTCTGTGTTGGCCTGGACTTCTGAGAAGTAGATGCCAAACAGGAGAGAACCCCGGAACAATCCCTGTGGGACTTCACTCACGACTGGTTGGCAGTCTGACTTGGAGTTTGCTACTTTCACACTGTGTATTCTATTTGTGAGCCAATTTGCAACTCGCCTAGTGATATAGGGGTTGATACCTAGTTTGGTGAGTCTATCAATAATTCCTGAGTGGGAAATGGTATCAAAGGCCTAGAACTGATTGAGGTAGGCTGTATAAACTGCCTGGCCCTCATCCACAGCTCTGGTGACTAACTCAAGGAAGTCAAACAGGTTAAGCAGGCATGATCTACCCTTCACAAAACCAAATTGCTTTGGATCCAGAGTTTGGAGATTCCCTATATCCTTGTTAATTAGGTCCATGATGATGCACTCCATAGCCTTACATATCATACTCATCAGGCTAATAGGGCGATAATTATGAGGGTCTGTAGTTGCTCCCCCCTTTATGGAGAGGGATGACTGTAGCAGTTCACCATTCTGTGGGGACAAAACTTGAGGTGAGGCTTTGATTGAACAGGGCATACAGGTGTGGTGCCAGTTCACTTTGTAGTTCATGTAGAACACAGCCAGGGATATTGTCAGGTCCCATGGAAGCTGTATTCCAGGCCTTGAACAATGCAGCTTTAACCTATGCTGCAGTAATGCTGGGTGCCTGGCATTCTTCCGGTATTGTGATTGGTCCTTTGGGGGGGGGGTAAAGTTGGCACTGAATCTGTCAGCCAGTATGCTGGCAATATCTGTTGGCTCAGTATAGGAGGTACCATTGTGCAGCAACTCAGAGCAAATCTGGGTATTGCTGTGGAGATTCTTGATATAACTGTAGAAGGCTTTGTGGTTGTTTTTAGTGTCTGCTGCAATTCTGCCTTCATAGCTAGCTTTAGAGGTTTTGATGAGGGATCTCAACTCTTTGTTGAGGCTAATAAGAGAGTTTTTCCAGTCTTGGGACTTCACCTTTTTCTGCAACAGTTTCTTCCTTCTGTTGTAGAGTTTGTTAATGGCAGGGGACCACCAGATTGGCTTCCTTTTTTTGGAGGAGAGCGTCTTGGTTCTGTTGGGTATGGCTAGTTCCATGCATTTATGTACTTGTTCGGACAGTGCATTGGTGTATGATTCAGCATTCATGCACCTATTTTCCATTTGCATGGGTGCCATGAAGCTAGCCACCTCTGTTTATAGGAGCTCAAAGTCAGCTTTGGAGTAGTTTTTCATGGTGGTTACCTTTGCTGGTGGTGTGGGTGAGATGTGGATTTCCATAGTAATTAGTTTGTGGTCAGATCTAACCAGGGAGGAATTGACTATTAGTGCTGAGCAACAGTTGCCCATGTTAGTAATAACCAGGTCAAGGATGTTGCTTCCTTTAGTGGGGGTAAGAATGAGCTGGTCCAGGGCATTGGAATTAATGAATTCCAGGAAGCGTTGGGCAAGTGTTTTGGTGCATGAGTAGTTTTTCCAGTTGATGAACGGGTAGTTGAAGTCACCCAGTATGAGACTGTTGAGTTGGACCCTAATAGTTTCTAGGGTGCTTAGGAACATGGAGTGAGAGTCTTGGGACATGGTTGGAGACCTATAGCAGGCTATGACCTGAATTGCCATCTTACCTACTGTTAGTTGTATCTGAAGTATCTCCAATGTGTTATGTTGGGCTACTAGTCTGGAGGTGTGCATATCCTTTATGAATATGGAGATGCCACCACCTTTGGAGCTTTGGTCCATGTTCTGGGGCCAAAAGGTGTGGAATGAGTTATAGCCTGGTAGCGCAGGGGTGCTTTTTGCTGCTTTAAACCAGGTCTCCATTACAGCACAAATGTCGATGTTCTCCATTTCATGGAGTGCTTCAAGTGAGTGCATCTTGAGATTTAGACTTCTAGCATTGAGCAGCAAGACCCTCAGATTGTATTTATTTATAGCTATTCTGCGATGGTGGTGCTGCGGTAGCGTTGTCACCTCACAGTAAGACGCTGACTGGTTCGACTCTCAGCTAGAGCGTCTTCTGCGTGGAGACATGCGTGAATGGGCATACCTCCGTTGAAGGTTGTGCATCAGGGCTGGCAACTCGGCATGTAAAAATCAACTGCCAATCATTAGCGGACCGGAGTTCTGCTGTGGCGACCCCTGACCGGGAAAAGCCGAAAGACACAACAACAACAACATGCTGATAATTTGGTCTTTGGAACACTGCCTAAAAAAGGCACTATAGGGGTGGCAAGAGCCTTAGCGAGTATCTGGAAACCTAGGGGTGACAGATGCAGGCCATCTCTGGCAAAGCATCGAGGTCTGTCAGACATGTCATCCCAAGCAGACAGATACTGGATCCCCTTAGAATGACACCAGAAACTTATCCAATTGTTGAAGTCAATCATTTTCTGCTTGTACTGCAGTATCATTCTGGCAACGGTAGGATGCTGCTCAGGGCTAGGGTCATACCTGCCTGGGCCACATAATCCAAGAGCTCCTCCAGGTCTCTTTTCATGTAGTCCAGGGAGGTGCATCTCAGGTCATTTACACCCACATGGACAATGACAGAGTCATACTTGTATTTGTTGTGGAGTGACCTGAGTGCGTGTGTTATGTTTCGGATCCTGGCACCTGACAAACAGCTGACTTTTACTTTCTCCTTATTCAACCTAGTGAGTGGGACATCAGTGTGCCTCACTATTGAGTCACCTATGATTAGTGTATTGGGCAAGCTGCTTTGCCTTAGGGGCTTAGGTTGAGGGGCACACTGTGTAGGTGAGCTATGTGTCTTGTGATTTGTGCTGTGTTGTGGTGGTCGAGTGCGTTTCTGATTTGGAGGTCTCTGCTGTTTGGGTAGATTTCTATTGAGAGCCCCCTGCGAAGGTGGATGTGTGGTTTGTGTTTTTATGTGAGAGCTGTGATGGTGGGTGTTCTGAAGGGCTGTGTGTTCCATGTGGTGTGGTGCAGGTGTTGACCTTCTCCTCTTGACCAGCTATTCTGGTCCTGGCTGGAGAGTGCATGTCTTCCAGTTTGGAAAATAATTAGAGAAAGGGCAAATGACAAAACAGTCAAATTCACCATACTTTAAAACATTGTAGAAAGAAAAGAAAAAATATATCTGGGAAAATAATTTAGCTATATGGGAAATGCACTAATAAGAATGTATTTCACACCAACCATCAAATACATTTCCTTGGAATAGAAAGGTTTGCAAAAATTTCAGATTTTTGACCTGACAAGCCTGCTGAGAGAATAGGAGCAATCTAATGAGGGATCAAGAACAGAATTCCACTTGCCACCAATTCTAAGTTGCATTCCTAATATGAAAAGAGATTGGCTTATACTTCCAAGAAATGACTGATATCATAAGAAAGGAGTATATGCTGACATAACTGTCATGCTAAAGGATGAAGAAATTTGTGAGGAATACTAACATTTCTATGGAAAAAGGAGAGATGTAATTTTAAAAAGTGGTGATCTATAACATTAATGTGAATCACAACACTGTTATAAATAAAATACTGTAAAACAATTTGAGGTACTTATGGAGGAATGCCAGGCAAGCTGAAAAAATAAGAACCAATAAAGATGAATTTCAATCCTGTCATTAGGATTTTACTTGGCTGGTAGTTAATACAGTAATGAAGCATATTTATAAGGAAGTGAATAGTGCAAAGACTGAATACAAAGATGAAGCTGAGTTGCCATTTTAATAATAAGAGTATTTGTTAAGGAAGTAATGAAGGTAGTGAAAAAATTCTTGAAGTGAATGGATTCTGTACTGAGTAATAAATGTAAAGGTTATGAGGACATAATAAAGGTAAGAGCAATTTATTTTACTAGGAATGTTATGGAAGTGCTGGGTATTGAATATGGACATAGAGGGCTACCAACAAGCAATGGTGTGAGATGCTGAAAGAGGTAAGAGAGAGAGTTCAGGTATAGAGAGGTCTTAGGTTAACATTTAGGGGGTGTCTCTGGGCTTCTTACTGGAAAAGAAAAAGAAATTCTAAAGTTTTAGGGGGGGGTAATATGGGATTCCAGATTAACCAATAAAAAGGATTGGTGCAATAAAATGAATTACTTAATCCAGTGACATATTTAGCAACATATTTGTATAGGATGTTAACATTATAAGATATAAAATATATGAAAAAGGAAGTTTGTTATAAATATTTCTGTAGACAAAATATGAAGAATTTTGGGAAAAAGTTGGAAAGTGAAAACGGAAAGAGTTGATATTTGAGAGAGTGCTCCAAGAGGATCATACAATTAGTATGGAAGTTGGATATGGAAACATTAGTGGTGAATCAACTGCAATTTTACTATGCAATTGTGAAAAAACATTATTATACTGTGGTGTGGATTAAAGTTTGGAGAATTATGATGAATAAGTCACCTGCCTGTTAAGGATTCAATGTTGGATAAACAACAGGAAAAAAAATGTCATATATATATATATATATATATATATATATATATATATATATATATAGGAAATGGGAAAAAGTTAACTTGGTAAGCCCACTAAGCACAAATGTTCCTTTTCAGGGGTGACTTGGAGTCATGTCTGGTTAAATGACTTATTCTGTATCACACACCCTCAAAGTTGATTGTGCACACCTCTTCATACATTGGTAGGATATTCAAAGAGAAAGTTTTAGTAGTTTCTATGAGCATGTGACTCCTGAACATTGTTAATGCAAGGTTCTTACATATGAGCATCAATATAAGATTGTTTCAACAAAGCTCTTAGGCCACTGTCCTGTTGTAAGAAATACATTTTTATTCATCTGAGTGTAAGGGTACTTTATCTTTTACAAACAAATGACTAATATCAACAGTTTCAGACAACACCTATAAAGCAAAACAAAATACTGCGGATGAAGCACACGTAGCTAATCAGACTAACAAATATATTGAGGGAATATTCCATAGGTACAATCAAATACATTACATTTAGCAGCACAAGAAAAGGTTATATTAGCAGCAAGCAAAACTGAACCAGGCATTAACTAGATGAAGCAAACCATGGGAATTAAGTAATAATCAAAGAGGAACCAGGAGAGCTAGATAAGGTATAAGAATGTAGTGCAGAGGTCAGCATGAGAAAAAGGAAAGCCATGACCTTAGCACACAATTGGCAGTGCAGTTGAAACAGCCTGTGGGCTGGAATTTTTGAGTGGAGCGGAGTCGGTCAGATTATCTTTCACATCTGTATATCTGTACGTAGATTTCTAAATAAAAGAATGCAGAGAAAAGCAAAGGCGATTATATGTTTCAGTTTTGGATCACTAAGGCATTAAGAATGAAACTGAAACGGACTACAAATGTTAAGAGGTGGGTTTTGTACAAAGATAGAAGAAACTAATTTAAATATGTTGACTATGTTGACTGGCACTTCCATTGAGCCAAGGACAATTTTAAAGGGATTGTATGACACTTCCATTGAGCCAAGGACCATTTTAAAGGGAAGATGCAGGGTGAATATTATGCAGAGAGTGAAGGTCATTTACAATGTATATATATGTCCACTTTGTAATTTCAAAACATCAAAACCTCTAACATCTGAACCCTGGGATTGTGATGTTCGAGGTTTTGAACAGTTGGGATCGCCCAACAGTGCGGAAAGGTAACTTTACCATTCTCTTCACTGTAGTGCATTCTTAAAGTTGGTAAATTTAAATAGCAGTGGATGTGGGGGGTGCAGGGGGCCTTGCCCCCCTGCAAAATCATGATTGCTAATGTTTTATTGCTTTAGTTTATTTTTCAAGATTGCAATACTTCAGACATCTGAACATCAGGATTGTGATGTTATAGTTTTGAAGTTTTGAAATTACAAAGTGGACCCATATATATATATATATATATATATATATATATATATATATATATATATATATATATGGATCCCATACTGTTGCTCGAAATCACGTTTACCCAAAAGGTAAATGGCCAAGCACACTTTTGCGAAACTGCATTTCTACCGAAAATGCACTTTCGCGAAAGAGAAGTAAAAAAAAAAAAAAAAACATAAAAAAAAAAACGGCAACTGAGCGATGGGGGCTGTTGCTTAGATCGTGGTACAGTGGGGATAAGGGAATATACCCTTTCTCCCACCGTAGTGCTATCTCGGAGTGAGAATATAAAAGTAGGGGGGTGCAGGGGTGCAGGGGGGTTGCATAAACGTGATGACTGTTATTTTATTTTTTTGTTTTTTTATGTTTTTTTTTTCTCTTTCGCGAAAGTAGATTTTCGGTAGAAATGCACTTTCGTGAAAGTGTGCTCGACTGTTTACCTTTCGAGTAAACATGATTTTGAGCAATAGCCCTAGATCCATATATATATATATATATATATATATATATATATATATATAGGGAGAGAGCGAGAGAGAGAGAGAGAGAGAGAGAGGTATAGATAAAATCACAGATGCACAGGTGAAAACAGCCCTTTCAAAAGCCAAAAACACAGCATCAATGGGACCAGATGGTGTCCCAGGCTGCGTCTTGCATGAACTACAGAATGAACTAACCCCCCACCTAAACACACTGTTCAACCTCAGCCTCTCCACAGGCTACATGCCCATAGAATGGCGTACAGCAGCGGTTATTCCTCTCCACAAAGGAGCGGCCACAACTGACCCTGGTAACTATCGCTCCATAAGCCTGACTAGCCTGATCTGCAAGGCTATGGAGTGCATCATCATGGAACTCATTAACAAAGACATTGGGGATCTCCAAACACTTGACCAACCCAGTTTGGCTTTGTTAAGGGCAGATCATGCCTACTAAACCTGGTTGACTTCTTTGAGACAGTCACCAAGGCCATAGACGAGGGAAAGTTGGCTCACACAGCCTACCTTGACCTTGCTAAGACTTTCAACACTATTCCCCACTCGGGTATTACAGAAAAACTCACCAGCCTGAACATAAACCCCTACATCACAAGATGGGTTGCCAACTGGCTTACAGATAGAACTCACACGGCAAGAATAGTGGGCTCCAGGTCCTACTCTAAACCAGTCACAACTGGTGTCCTGCAAGGCTCAGTCCTGGGACCCCTACTGTTTGGCATATACTTCTCAGAAGTGCAGGCAAACACAGGAGGACTGTGGCTAACCAAGTTCGCCGATGACTGCAAACTGGGATCCATAATTGACTCTCCGGCTGACACAGACATCCTCCAAAAGGGCCTTACTGAGATGGACACCTGGTGTCAAAGTCATGGCCTCAAACTAAATGCCAAAAACTGCATAGTCATCCTGTTTGGGAAAAACAAAACACCCACAAATTACCACATAGGCAGCAGCCCCCTTAATACAGAAGAGGTAATAAGAAATCTGGGGACCCAGGTAGATAGTAATCTCTCCTTTGACAATCATATTGCCAAAGTAGTTAGGAAATCCTTCTATGTGGCCCATCTAATTACTAAAGGCTTCACATCTAGAAATAAAGATGTTATAGTGCCCCTCTACTCATCACTTATTAGACCCATTATAGAGTACAATGCCCCATTTGGGATGTACCTCACAAGACACTTACAACTGCTGGAAAGACCACAAAAGTACCTCACCAAGAGGATTACTGGTCTCAAACATATGTCCTATGCAGCCCGACTGAAAAAACTCCGGCTGTACTCAATGGCATATCACTTACTCAGAGGTGATCTCTGCCTGACTTACAAAGCCATGTCCAACTCAGAATTGATGGACATGCTCCACCTAAAGAAATCAAAGTCACTGTGAGCCAAGCGCTCTAGTGAGCTAAACCTCACCACAACAATAAATAGAACATGCTGGAGGGATAGATTCCTGTCACAGAGACTCCCCATGCTTTGGAACAAAATTCCAAATTACATCAGGCAGAGCCCCTCACTAACACTCTTCAAGAGAAACCTTGACAAGTGGATGGGTAACAGAAAATACACCCCTGGGATCACTTCATTGGCTCTGCTTGACAGAGGACCAGTTAATTAATCAATGGGGCGGTGAAAGCCAACACACTCTGGCTAGGCTTATAAATGCCCTCTGGCAGATAGCCTAGTACCTACCTATGAACCTATATATACATACATACATGTATATCATGCATACCAATTCTTTGTTTAAACAGAAAAAGTATCTAAAAAAAGGGACTAAATCACTGTTAGTCCTATAACAGAAGGACTACCAGAAATAACTTCCTATATAAAAAGACTTAATGAATTGTAACTCATCCAGATGGGTCACAGCCTCATTTGCATCATACATGACTACATGTAGGAGAGCTGGAAAAAAATAATTTAAGCATGGCAGTATTTCATGCTAGACTGTACTTTAAAACATCATCCTTACAGAGAACAAACCTAGCAGTTTAAATAACAGAAAGCAACAAATCATGGTCTGTTGAAGCTATGAGAAATAACATAAGGAACATTGCACCTTACTCTCTCACACCTACTCTGTATGCAAGCACAAAGACAGTTTAGTACAAAGTTGATGATGGTACTCTTCACATGTGCACAATTAACAGATTATGTAAAAACTCCAGTATATCTTGAACAACAAGCAGTTGTTCACCTTTCATAAACTTACTGGTCCAGATTCCAAGAGTTGCTCTCAGTCTAAGAGACTTACTTCGGTGTTATGCTTGTCTATAAACAGGTTTACTATGGGGACCAGATTCTGAAACACCTGCTGTCAGCCTGCTGTCCTAACATTCTGAGCAAGTCTTTTGGAATCAGGGCCAATGCTTTTAAATTAAGATCTAGTTCAAATCTATAATTTAATCCAGAAGTAGCATTTCCCCCTAAACAATATTACAGATACTACATATATGATATGTCTTACTTCATCATTAAAAGCTGAACACCATCATGCAAGCATATACATATTATAAAACATTAAAGCCACTTATGGTATATACAGAGTTTCATATTTCCAAATGTGCATAATTTCCAAATGATTCAGGCACTCTGCAGGAAGGTTTGCCTCAAATAAATAATTGGTGCCAAAATCATGGACTGAAACTAAATGCCAAAAAATGCATTATTGTATCCTTTGGGAAGTTATCTACTGAAGAGAATTACCACAGTGACAATACATTCCTAAGAGCTGACCTATTTGTTTGGGATTTGGGAATTTATGTGGACAGTGGCCTAACTGTTGACCAATATGTATCCATTACTGTAAGAAAGATCTGTATTACACGGCTTATAATCAAGGGATTGTTTTTATATGTTGGGATGTCATTGTTTCCGTTTACTCAGCCCTCATTAGGCCAGTCATTGAAATATAATGTCCCCTTTACCATGTGTCTGTCTAGACACATGCAACAGCTGGAACATCCACACAGACACCTTAACAACATGCTCTGCTTCAGCCGACTCAAAGCCCTGTTACTATACTTGGTATCCTACAGACTGCCAAGAGGTGACTTATGTCTGGCATACAAGGCATTCTCTGACCCAGCATTGATGGATTTACTGCACGTAAATAAGTCAAAATGACATTAGAAACAGCCAGTCTATGGCTCTAAACCTGTTTTGCAATATCAACAGAATGGTTTGGAGGGACAGGTATATCTCACATAGAATACTGTTGCTCTGGAACGGATTCCTCATCCACATACAACAAAGTTCATCACTGTCCATATTGAAGGGCAACATGGATCTATGGATAGATGGGGGACATTATATTTACTCCAAGACTACCCCCATACTACTAATGAACAGAGGCAGGTCCTAAATGCTTTATTCCATAGATGGGTCCCCTCAAATTATTTATGGTATCATCCCATTTATTTTCAGTAGGGGTAATATATAATTATCGACCATGGGATGGGTAAGGCCAGCCTCTAACCAAATGGGATAGTTTAATCAAACACAAAAAGGTTAGTTGGCTAGACTTAAAATGACCAACAAAGGCAGCTAGCCTAGTACTTACCCATGAACCTATAAGATATAAATAATAATATCCTATTTGTCAATTGTTGTGGGCAAATATTTCATATTAGACAAATATGTCATTTCTAATTTTGGCTCCACTGAAACTGAAACTGTAGCATTTATTCAAGAGGTAACATATGTTGTTAAACAGCATTATCACTCCATCCTTAAGATTTAGCGGGTTGTTTATGTTGCTTCTGTTGGAACTGCAACAGATTACTTCCAGGAATTTGAAAAAAAAAATATTTGTTTCCATAAAAGTTAGTATGCCAATATTCTGGAACACCAGTAACATCAGAATAGTTCACAGTACAGGGGGAAGGGCGTCAGGAGGGCATATTATATTTTGCTTGTCATGACTTCATCAAGTGAAGTGTGACTGATGCAAAGCATGCAGTTTTTCTGACAACTTCAGAAATGTAATCAATGGGAATCTCTATGCATGAAGTCATGCATTGGTCAGTCATAATAACTGACTCAATTATCTGATAAAAACTCAAAAGAAAAAAACATACTTTTAAGATTTGCATACATCACTATTTCATTTAAATTTCATATCACCACATCAAACATTTTGTTCCAGAGCTTCACAGAGAATTCCAGGAGCAAATATAATCTGTTTTCAGTCTTTCACTAACTGTACTCTCATTTTGTTTACTAAGAGCTTAAAGACATTTGCAATCTTGATGGCTGGCTTCATTTCAAGTTTGGGCCTGTGTGGCAATGATGTGTGATGCTCTCTTTTTTCCATTTTCGTTAATGAGAGTTAAGGAATACCAATATAAGCTGCAGAAGAAAATACATGTTATCTCCCTCAGTCACTGCAAGCGTCCTTACCTTCTCTGCACAGTCAGGGGGATAGAGTGGATGCCAGAAACTAGCTGTTCATTTTCACCTTCAGGCAATTGACAGATTCATTTTTTTTTCTTTTCTATTTCAGGCATTATAACATCAGTGAATCACAAGGCTACATTTTTTTTTAAATTTATCTACAGTCCTGATAGCAGATTTAGCATCAGTAACATCATGTTAGTCACTATCACAGTCATTAGGGGAAAACACTGACATCAGTGTTGGAGAAACCTGCCGGTGGTTTGTACACCATAATTAATCACTGAATTTTTCTTCTTTATTATCATTAGGGTTTACAGAATGTAAAAACTTTTAAAAAATACCAAAAGAGATTAGTATTCATTACACCCCACTTGTAAGAAATCAAACAAAAGATGCATTTCAAATGAAAACAGCTATTCTCAGCTGGGGTACCCTATTGTCTTATCACTGCTCTTTTATACTAACCAGGCATAATCATTTATGTTCTTTATGAAATGAGCACACCATACAGTGTGCTTTAGAGCAAAGTATGCCCATGTTATGTTCATCTAATTTGTTTGGATGAACACTCATGTTAGTGTTAGTAAATTATTTAAAGTGACTACTCACACTACTAGTACATGCCTTTAATATGGAAGGTAGAGAAAGAATAATGTTACATGTGAATAACTATTTAAATTACTTCTGGTATTTATGTTTTTAAAATGTTATTGCAAAATAAAAAAAAGGGTGTGCAAAGGTGTATGTTTGTATGTGTAGTGAGATGAGGCCAGCTAGAGAGCAGGTTCTCATTTATTTATTTAACATTTGTTTACCAGGAAAGTCTGACTTGGAATGAAACCATTCTTTGTACATGGGAGTAAACTAGTACACCCAGAGAAAACCCACACAAAAGCAGGGAGGACATGCAGACTCCGCACAGAAGGCTCCCCAGCCGAGAATAAAACTGGAGAATGTCTTGCTGTGAAGCGAAAACAGTACCGTTGCACCACTGAGCCATCCATGCCACCACTAAATATCAATGTTGCATGTATCAAAATGATAAGTGAGCTAGGTTCTTTACATTTTTTAAAGCAGATCAGTAGTAACAAATTATGCTTTCAATAATACAACTTTGTTTTAAATGACAAGACAGTCCAGTTAATTCACAAGGCAGCACAATTTAGGGCCTGACTAAGGCAGGTACTGAGGCCCATTGCCAGATCCAGATTTATTTTTCTTTCTTTTTTTTCTGAACAAAAAAAAAAAAGACCATCACTTGAAACTGGCCCACTACCACTCATTTGTTTTCAGGAGAGAAATAAAAAAACAACAACAGAAGAAAAAGCCTGCTGTAATGTCACCAAGCCTACCCCCCTAAACCTGTTATGCACCGTTTGCACCATTCCTCAGAGGTGTAGTCCATAGGATTTACTTTTTTTGTTTGTTTTTTCCCCTGTAAAAAAAAGGAAATGTGTTATATTGCACACAATGATTATTGGAAGATGAGGTTTATGCTGCTGAATTTTAATGGACATAGTTGATCAAGCCACTCTTCAGGAAGTCAAGTTGACATCATTTACCCCTAAGCAACTATTTAAACATAAAAATCATCTTTCTTTGAACTCTTCCAAGCACACCAAGATTAAATTAATAAACCATACAAAGCTTTTAGGAGATCATCAATGATGAAAATCTGAAATTGGACTACCACATAAATCAGGTTGTAAAAAAAAACACCAAAAGCTCAGTGTCCTCTACAGAGCAAAATCATGATTGGCAGAAAATACTAGGAAAATATTGCTTCATCCTTCCTAACAATAACACTTCTCTATTCAACTCTACAACAAAGCAACTACATTTACCACTAACAGGTCTCACCATTCATTAGCAGTAAATCAGTTAATTTGGTTGGAATCCAGGTACTACCTAACTTGCTCATAATTAATCACTGTTCATAAACTCATGTATGAACCTGAAAAATTCCCAAGCCTGAATAATATTCTCCAATACTACATACCTGGCAGATCACTACACTCCACTTACAAAGTGTTCCTGACTGTAACAAACTCAAATGTTTTGTTCTAACAGCATTTTGTAGATGATATATTTATGATTTGGCAGGGAGATGTAAGCACTTTATTGGAATTCATAAATTATCTCGATCACACGATGGATTTCATAAAATTTAAATTAATGTATTCTGATAAGGAAAATGATTTTTAGATATTAAGACTTCAAAACAAGGTGCTGAGTTAGGAACGAGTATATATATAAAAAAGGGTACATGCCAATCGGTTTCTGCACAGACGCAGTATGCATCCAAAGCATATTTTTAAAGGAATACTTAAAATCCAGTTCCTTAGAGCTAGCCATTTAAATATAGATTCAGAAATTTGCACATTGCAGGTATCATAAATGCTGAATGAATGATAGGCAATATTATGCCACATTATTAGATGTCATTTCTCGAGAAGTCATTTCTGAATGAGAGGCTAAGTCAAGACCATATTTTTTGCATATAGAAAACTCGTTAACTGGCTGCGATAATTCTAACAATAGCAATAATAACAATTATGTTAGATACATAACTCATTACAGTACTAGGACTCAAGGAGTATTGAATATTATAAGAAATAACTGGGGTATTCTTTGTACGTTGCCAGGTATAAATAAATATATATGCGAAAATCTGCAGTTTGCCTTTAAGTATATACTTTGGGAAGAAATAGTCAGGGAATTGTTGTGGCTAGGCTTGTATAGGCCTTAGGGCTGATAGCCTAGTACCAACCTATGAACCTAAGAATTCTTTAAATTTGAAACAGATTCTTTGCTATCAGGAAATGATGCCAACGGAAAGATTAGTGTATAGTAATAAAAAAGGAATGCTTTCTTGCTGTAATTGCTCTTGTTGCAAGTATATTTTAACTGCTGTGAATTTTGTGCAACTGATTACTAAACATTTTTTTATTTGTTATGCTAACTGTAATACTGAGAACATAGTGTACCTAGCTACCTGCACCATGTGTTCAGGTTTTTATGTAGGAAATATAATCATAAGTTTAAGGAGCGAATTACTGAACATTTATCAGACATTAGAAGGAATGCGACCACAAACTCTCTTGAGAAACATATTAAAGAACAAGGTTTGCAACATAACTTTAAATTTGAGTTATACAATTAGTATCAAAGAATAGAAGGTGTGGTGGCTTTAAAAATTTCAGAGCAAAATTGGATTATATGTCGTAATGCTGATAATCTAGCCGGTTTAAATTCTGCTATCAGTATAAAACCTTAATTGAAATGTAAGTGAACTAATTTATAGGATGTGTATTATGTATTTTTATTATAATACTGTGCTTTTAGTTAAGTTATTGTGTATCTATTGACTTACGATACAATGTATTCCATTTAATTGAAGCTGTTTCTTGCCTGGTTATTAGATCATGTGATATGTTTAAAAGTTGTTGCTTTTAATTTTTTTTATGCATTGAGAAAGGATGTAGACCAAAAGTTTTGCTGTGTGTGAATTTGAGTTAAAGGTTTTACTGGTGTTAAGCTCAGGCATTTTTCTTTGTTGATTTGAAATTTGTGGTCATTTAAGCTCATTTACATGGACCTTGGACCTTTTTGTTGTTGTTACCAAATAAAACAATACTGCAGATGATTCCCTGTACTTTTCTTATTTCCAAAATCAGGAGTTCCATTCCTCTTACTCTGATAGTGGAAAACACAAATTCCTTTAAGCTACAGTTAAAGCAACACCTCATGGACACGTAACAATCTTGTGCCCTATTCCTGGCTAACCATCCTTCTAGCATGTTTTTTTTTCACAAATAATAAAAAAAAAAAAAAATTTCCCCAACTTTTTCCAATGAGCAAGTTCTATACTTATTGCACACTTTTCCTCCTTTCAAACTTTCACCATCTCCAACTAATATTATCATATCTCCTGCCTTCCTCTCTTTCCTCCTACCGACTTTCTATAAATATTATTTTATATGATATTAACTCGCTGTTCTCCTCCTCGTTTCCTAACTACTTCTGTCTGCTCCCCATCCAAACTGCATCTCCTATTTCCAAAAAGATAAATAAAATAAAATTAAATTAAATTAAAAAAAACTCTGAAAGGCATTCTCTAATCTTTCATGTCTGCACTATACTGACATTGTATAACTTTATAATTTTTGCATTTTACCAAATTTGCAGGACCTTATTTCTTTTGCATTTTCATTTTTGAATTATACTATCTTGTGCACTAACATTTTACATTTTTTATTGTACATTCATTTTGCCTTGTTTTCTTTGGCACTTTCTTCACAGGCCTCCATTGAAAAAGAGTGATTTTTTTTCTGCCCAGACAGACTATTCCAGTAAACAAATGCAATGAATAATATCCTGTTTATGTTAATATACTTGCAAAAATATTAATTAGTGAGGTGAGAAGGTGACTGATCATTGGGCATATAATTTCAGACAAGTAGATGACATAAGTAGAGTAAGTAACATATGACTCTAGACATGTTTCTGCTTCAAAAAGTAAAGTACAGTTTTTTTCAGTATAGATAAATAAAAAATACAGTCTGTGTCTTCAGACTTTTTGTTAGAATGTGCCACAAAGAACAAGTCTGGTGGTGCAGACCATGTTGGCCTCATGGTGTGATGTATGACCAAATAGTGGTGAAGAGCTAAAGATTGGTGGG
Source organism: Protopterus annectens (assembly GCF_019279795.1). Taxonomy (NCBI): domain Eukaryota; kingdom Metazoa; phylum Chordata; order Ceratodontiformes; family Protopteridae; genus Protopterus; species Protopterus annectens. Next base: position 479,267,774 of record NC_056737.1, on the reverse strand, counting down.
AAAAAATTGGAAAAAGTACTGATATGAGCTGTATAGGTTGGAAAAAGTACAGAAAGGAGGCACATTGCCATTCTGTCTCAGTTGTACCTCCTCATTCAGGAACATTTCAAATAATTTATTTTATATTGTATTAATCAGACAAATACACACAATACAACACAGTGTTTTACTTGCCGACTGTATATTAGTAAATGTAGCAGTGCAGACTAACCAAAACTTTATACATCAGAGAGATGAAAAGCTATCACAGTAAGTAAAACACTACAGGCCAGATTCCAAAAGAGTTGTTCTCAGGTTGTCTGCCTTGATTCTGGAAGATCTTCTCTCAGTGAAAGTGACTTACTTCTGATTTCCATCCAGCTTTGAGACTAAAACATGATGCTATACAGAAAAGAGGAGGTCTTCTGCAGTACTTTCATTCCAAAACCAGCCCCAATATTCAGTTGGGTGCATGGTTGAATGTTTCCTTGTTGTCACAGAAGAAATACCAGTCATCTGCAATCAATAGTTTCACATACACTGCGATTCACTACTCCAACCTGTTTTTGGGCTGTTTTGATTCTGTAAACAGATCTTTGTCCTCAAAGTGGTTTCAGATGTACTAATACAATTTTTGTGGAAATATATACAATTGCCTGCAAAATGCCATTAGACTAACCTTCTCAATTTAGGGACAGAAGAGAGGTTGCATGCCAAATTAAAAAAAAAAAAAAAAAATATATATATATATATATATATATATATATTTAGTTTATGTCTAATTTTAAAAGAAGGAAAAATCTCACTTTTATGCAGAAATGCATGGGTATATTAAATCTGATGTCACAGCAACAGCACATTGTTATGATTCTGATAGACATACACTGAGATGATTCCCATTACAAAAAGGAAACATCTCTTTATATTTATCTGATTGAATATAACTTGGCTGAATGCTGTATTATTCTGTGTGCATTTGTGTGTTTGTAGCACAGCTCTCAGTTGTCCACCATTTTATAGAATGGCGCTGATTACGGTACTGTGCCTTAAATATTTGGTTTTGTTCTTTGTAAAATGTGTGTTTTTTTTTTTTTTTGGAAAATCATTGTGGACTGCAGTCATTAAATAATGCCAGACATTTTAGTTTCACACTTCATATCCATCAGCATGTTAATGCAAAACCCATTAATACTTAGACAATTGCTGGAGTTAAGAGAAGTATTTAAAATCAGCCCCTATTTTGGCTGAGCTTTTAAATTCAGAGTTTAGAGGAGTATTCATGGTTCTGAAGAAGTCTATGTTTAGATGAAAGCTTTTAACCATGAATTGCAGTGGTTTTAACAATAAAGGATTGTTTCTCTCAACAACAACTGTGAACTGGAGTGGTTTCTACCATTGTTGGATTCATTTGCTATGGCCTTTGGCTTCCTGGTCAGTTGTTTGTTCTTTGCTTGGATTTCTGTTTCAGCTCCAGGGATTTCTTAGCTTTTTATGGATTATACAGGACAACAAAAATGTAATTTAAAACCAGAATTCAGGAGTATGGTAGTACCTAATGGATATATTTAAATATAAAGAACATTGTAGTGTTGCAAAATGGCTCTTTAATTGTCATAATGGTAGGAGAGCTGATTTTTTTTGCTATAGGTCTGTGTTGGAGTGTATACCTTGGTTTGTTGACTTTGTTTATACAACAAAAAGGAAATTTAAAACTAGAATTCAGGATACCTAATGGACATATTTAAATATAAAGAACATGGTAGTGTTGCAAAATGGCTCTTTAATTGTCATAATGGTAGGAAAGATTATTTATTTATTTATTTTTTGCTAAAGCTCTATGTTAAAAGTGGAAGGAAGCAATATGGATGTAAAATATTTGTTGGAAAAGATAGAGGCTATACTAATTTTGAAAGCACTCAAATACAGATTTTACCTAAGAGCCTGTATACAGATTTTATCTTGAGGGCAGCGATGGATCATGGTCAAATTGAGCCCTAGTCAGGGTAATGGAACAGATTCGCCAGCCATACCGATTACCTGGCATCCTGTCCCCAAACTTAAAACCTATTCAAACCTATGAGTACTACTTTCTTCTTTACTTTTACACGGATCACAGTTATTCGTATTTAATTTGAAACTTTTATTTTAAATTTTAAGACAATGCACTAACAGCCATTTGCTAAACAAACAAACAAAATAAATCTCACACTGACAGGTTTAGCATGAGCAACAGTAAAACTATTCTTCCTTTACAACTCTCAGGGTCTATATTAGAACATCAAAGTTTCAAAACTTCGAATGTTCTAATATCGAACCCTATTCAGTGAAAACTGAAAACATCGAACATACAAAACAACAAATTTTTTCCTAGGAAAAACATTCGCTGTTCCAAAACACATACACACAACACAAGCACACCAGACAAACAGAAATCCACACTTATACACCTAAAATCTTACACCTAACCCTACATCAACTGTACACACACCACTAACTATCCACTTACCTTAACTCAAACCCTAACCCTAAGGTCCGTCACTATCACACACTCACCTCACCCATGCCCTAACCCTAACTCACCTACCCTGCCCTAACCCTCACGTCCACACAATCACACACATACCTGATCCACACCCTAACCCTAACTACCCTAACCCGCACTCAATCGCACACTTACCTGAACCTGACCTGTAACTTTCCACCACAGCGGGGAAAATACAGAAGCAACAGAAACGGACAATGGAATTCTTTCCCTAGGAAAAAATTCGGTTTTCTGTTGCTTCGATATTTTCAACTTTCGCTGAATAGGGTTCGATATTAGAACATTTGAAGTTTTGAAACTTCGATGTTCTAATATAGACCCCAACTCTCATTTATTGACAGTACATCTGGCAAGCCATTAAACCACAAGGCATGTGCTGAGATTTATAGTCATATAACAAATATTGAAGCTGTAATTGGTGGCTATGTGAAGGGTGCAAGGATTCAAAGAAAATGCATAATGCATTTACTAACAACCAGAGGCAGACCAGGATCATTGCCTGGTGAAATTACTTGGTTAAAGTCGGACAGCAGACAAAGGCTGAGGAAGGCATGCCCTGCACTACAGGAAGCAGCTCATTAACAGCACATAACCTTAATCATTTCCACTACGTGACTGGCAAACACTACTGTGACCTACACAGTGCATTTTATATAAATCTGCCTGCAAAAGCAAGCTAAATTAAAATGTATTCAGAGTCAAGTTATTAACATTAAACTTCATCTTTTCTACTTTATTCACAACCAAATAATAAATACATTATCAAATGTCAAGGAAACAAGGATCACACCCAAAGAACACACCTCATATGATGCTCCTGTTAACTACTATTGATGCCTTCCTTTACAACATAATTAAGTATTTGTACACACAGAAACACACGTGCACACACATTCATACACACACACATATGACCATTCATTAGAACCCAGTGTATGAATGTGTACACCATAAGTGTCTGCTTACCTTCAAATGAATGAACGCATTTAAATAATGATCTAGAAATGTATTCATTTATTCCGCCAGATTCATGAAGCTTCGTGCAAGAATAAGATTTTTCTTGCAAGGAGTGGTTTGTGTCCATTGCATATTCATGAAGGAGCGCTGCTGTTTAATCTACATGGACATGAACCATGAACGAGTGCAGGGGGAGTGTCCGAGTAGTGCACCGACACTAAATGCACCCCCTGCACTCAGAAAGTGCCATATGGCACTTTCTAAGCTGAACTGGTATAATATTAGAGCTTTGCTCTAATATTATGCCAGTATTTCAGTGTCCATGGACACTGAAATGAAAAAATGATAATTTCAGTGTCTGCGGACACTAAAATAAAAACGGCAAAAAGAAAGCAATGCAGGGGGTGTGTGACAGATTCTGTGACACACCCCCTGCATTGCTAAAGTGCCGTATGACACTTTTGTAACCTGCTAAAGCAGGAAATGTGTGCAAATGCACACATAACGGGGGATAAATCCCCTAGAAGTGAAAAAACACAAGCATAGCCCCACAAACAGAGAAAGTTGATAGAGAACAGGTCATGCATCACCATGAACCACATAAGGGTAGAAGTCGTAAACAAATGTATGCCAGTATTCCCTCACAGCAGTGCATGTTAACAAAGGCACAGATGATGGGAGAAATAAATACTACATTAGGGACACACCTGAAAAATTGCCCTCACACAATTAGAAAGTTGACAGATAACAGGATATGTATTAGCAGGAGTCCCTGAAGGCTAGAAGCCTAAAAGCCAAATAAATGCCACTATTTCATGATTGCAGTCCCAAGTAGTTGTCAGAACACCACAATGCAAACCCATATAACCTAATAAAATAATAATAATATATACTTTTTTACACTAGCCTAAAGTGAAAACGAAAAAACTGCAGCAGACCACCACTAAAATGAACTGTTTAATGACTCAATATAAAACAGTAAAAATACAGATGAAAAAATCCACACAAAAATAAGCACTTTCCGGCTCCTGCCCTTCATCAGATAATTTTTGTATTTGGTGTTCTTAAATTTAAACCTAATGTGAGCCAGTCACAATTCAGTATTGCACCCACTGATTCTTAAGGGCAGGTTTCATTGGTATAACCTCATTTAATCCCGGATATCTGTGGGCTGATAACTCTATTATCCATTTTGTCTCTTCAACTTCAGTGATATTCTTTATATCACCCCCCCCCCCCAGTGTTCAATTTAATTTTCCATATTGCCCTAAAAGTAAAGTTATACCTTTCATTGCTGGAAATATGTCTGTATAAGGCAGTATGCTCATTTTTTGTTCTTATAGCCAATAAATGTTGTAAAATTCTAACCTTAAACATACAATTTGTATTACCTACATAATAGCACAAACACCTTTGACAGTTAGCTAAATAAACTATGTTTTTAGTTCTGCAATTGGCCTTAGCACCAAAATGATAAATCTTGCCTGTAATCGGATGTGTCAACTCTGTTCCCTTATTAATATAACTGCAAGCTTTACATGAGCCACAAAGTATTGTCCCTTCTCTGTATATTAACTGTTGTTGATGCTCACTCTCTTCATGACTTAAAATATCCTTTAAATTCCTATTTCTTCTGAACCAAAAATCCAGTCGTTCACCCACTATTCGTCTCATCTTGTCATCTGTCAACAAAATCCCCCAATTGTGCCTTATGATGTTACATATTCCATGTATATTGTTACTATATGTGAGCATTGATCTAACCATGTTCTCTCTAGCCATAGTTTGTTGCTTAATAGGCAGATTATTGTCACTGCTTCTTTTCATCCATGGACACATTGTATATTTTCTATAGTCAAACTTAGATTTTATTACATTCTCTATCTCATCTCTATTATACCCACTGTTCAGAAAAAAATGTTCTAGATTATGTACCTCAATCTTAAAATCAGAATCTTTTGTACAAATTCTAGATACCCTCCCCATTTGACTCATGATAATATTTCTAAATGTAAACCTCGGGTACATGCTATCGTATGTCAGTATGCTATTCTCCACCAATCCTTCCTTACAAAGTAGTTTTTAAGCCTTATATACCCTGTATTATCCTAACATCTAGGAAGTCTATCATAGTTCTAGAGAAATTTACTGAAAACTTAAAAAATGTAGTAGTCGATTCCAGATAGACTACAAACTCTTCCAACTCTCTTTCATCCCCAAACTCTTCCAACTCTCTCTCATCCCCCTTCCACAACATAAAAATGTCATCCACAAAGCGGCTGTGTAGACCTACTCTACTTCTCCATACATTCTGTGACCCTAACACAAAACGTCGTTCCCAAAATGTTAGGACTAAGTTTACATAGGTATTGGCACAGGGGGTGCCCATGGCTACCTCCTGTACTTGCCTGTACATATTCTTCACACAAAGAAACACATTATATTTAATACTAAAGCCAACAAGTTAGTCAGCAGTTCCAGCTCCTTTCCTTGCATCAAATGCAGATCCCTCAATAAATTGGAAATAGCTTGTAACCCATCATCATTGCTTATAACTCTGAATAAGTTTTTAACATCTAATGTCACCATGATATATCTTGCATTATCATCTTCATCAATGTGTTTCTTATGGGAAGCCAAAAAATGTCCTGTATCCCTAAGTATCTCTTCCATTGTTGTAATGTGGGGTCTCAGTGTATATTCCAACCATATTGAGATATTTTCAGTAACCCATCTCCTCCCTGATACTATGGGTCTAAAGGGAGGGTTACGTAGGTCCTTGTGTATTTTAGGCAAGGCTTTAAATATAGGGATATTCAAATGTTCTATCCATAGAAATTCTAGTAAATACTTAACCGTTAATCCTATGGCTTCCATGTATTTCAGTCTATCCTGAACCTCCTTAATCAAAGTATTAACCATGACAGGTGAAATGTGGGCAAATGTGGTGGTATCTGATAGTAAATCTTCTAAATTAGCATGATAAACGCTTCTGTTCATCACCACCACAGCTCCCCCTTTATCCGCTTGTTTGATAATTAACTGTGTGTTCCTCTGCAAAGCTGTAAGTGCTTGCCTTTGTTGCACGGTTAAATTATGAAACTTCCTGTTGCTAGCATTCTGTAGGTATAGCATAATCTCATGTTCACAGACCCTAATAAAAGTCTTCATGGTCAAAATAAATAGTGGAACAAAACAACTAGGCTGTCTCAATGCAAACTGTTGTGACTGGCTGTTGTTACCATACATTTCTTTCAAGATATCATTTCTACCAAATAACATAATATCCATTACAATTTCACTAAAATGACTATCTCTGCTAGGCACATACGTCAAACCCTTATTTAAAATATAGAGTTCATCTTTAGTAAAAATATGGTCAGATAAATCAAAAACAATACAGTCACCAGTCACTGAGACATTCTCCTCTTCTTCGCCCCCCTGGTTTCACTGTGCAGGCGTTTCCATTCGCCCTTCTTCTTTACCTTTGCTGGCAGTAGTGCAAAAAAATGTGCATTACTGTTCTCCAAAACCGGGGCCTTAGGTCTAGCCCCCATATTGAATATCACAGTACTAGTATCCTCGTTGGTAACTGAATACATTGAAGTTGCTGCTTCCAAGGTTACAAGTGTAACATCTCTCTCTGTTACAGCCCTCGGTGATGTTACGTTGCTGTTACCATTTTCTTTCTCATCATTACAACCTTCCAAAACATCATCTACTGCTCTGGCCATAACCCTCACCTCAGGTTCTTTCTGTCTCATCAGAGGTCATGCCCCCATCATCATCTGGTGTCCCCTCTTATTGGTTGTCTCCCTGGAAACGTTGTTGTTGTTCCACCCACCTCTCCACACTGGCACCGATCTCCCGGTCTGTTCCTCAGTGGATAACGGTTGTGTATTAACAGAATTAGTTGCCTTTATATTGTCTCTCGGCCAAACAAAAATCTGTCCAGACATGAAATCATTATAGTCCCTCTGAAGTTTTTTAACCTTAACTTGATGCATCCTCTTATCCGTTGTAGAGAAGATGCAGTATGTCTCATCTAAATGTTTGACATACTTCTCCTCCTTAAAATCCATCTCCAGTTTAGGTTGCAGCACCTCCACTACCTTGCTCAGCTGTTTCTCTTCTGGAGTGAAGAATTCCAACAATAACTTCATGTAGGAAAACCCCGTATTAATGTTTATCTGCTGCCACTTCGCTGAAAGCTCGGGGTAGTGCTCACCTTGGGTGGGCATACAGAATACTCTCATGCCCCTTGGTACAATCCCAAATTGTAGGCAAGCCTCAAAATGGTTACGTTGCTATTGTAGGCATTTTAATTTATTAACCTTATTAATAAATTCTTTTAATGTCCCTTCAAAACTGAGATCTGATTCTATACTTACAGATCCCAAGGTTCGTTGCTCTGTAACCACATGTAAATCCAAGTTCAACAATGGATTCACTAGCGTAACTAGATTCTTCCTGGCCCTTTTGGCCCAAGTAAATGATGAAACATTGGCTGCACCTTCCTTCTCCTTATTCAAAAGATGAATGTTCTCCATTAGTGTGTGAGATCTTGAAATACACAAGATCTCACTGAAGGTCTGGCTGTTCAGCACCAATAATCTGCAGTGAAAACCAAAACACTGTAGCAGACCACCACTAAAGTGAACTGTTTAATGACTCAATATAAAACAATAAAAATACAGATGAAAAAATCCACACAAAGATAAACGCTTTCAGGTTCCTGCCCTTCATCAGATAATTTTTGTATTTAGTGTTCTTAAATTTAAACCTAATGTGAGCCAGTCACAATTCAGTATTGCACCCGCCGATTCTTAAGGGCAGGTTTCATTGGTATAACCTCATTTAATCCTGGATATCTGTGGGATAACTCTATTATCCATTTTGTCTCTTCAACCTCAGTGATATTCTTTATATCACCCCCCCCCCAGTGTTCAATTTAATGTTCCATATTGCCCTAAAAATAAAGTTATGCCCTTCATTGCTGGAAATATGTCTGTATAAGGCACTATGCTCATTTTTCGTTCTTATAGCTGATAAATGTTGTAAAATTCTAACCTTAAACATACAATTTGTTTTATCTATGTAACAGCATGAACATCCTTGATAGTTAGCTAAGTAAATTATCCCAGGGATTCATGATGCTCGACGCAAGGACGGCATTAGGCTTGCGCTGAATGTGCGGCATGGAGATGGCACAGTAGCACCATATGAATATTAATGAAGGTGCGCTGCCGCCACATCCACGTGCATAGGAAACGTGCGCGAGTGCAAGGGGCGTGTCCAAGCAGTGCACGCAGGCGTGTACATGTCGGCTGCTTATGTGCAACCTAAAATGCTAAATAGTACAGCCTGCCTCTAATAGTAATCACACCTGTTAGTGGATACTGAAACATATGCAAAGCATGCAAGACAGTTTTGTGAGCACAAAAATAAGAAGCAAACACAAATGCATGTAGCTGAATATTGAGTCCCCATCCGTCGAACAAATGACAATTAAAACCCTGTGCCCATATTCCATTGTAGTGTCGATAGTTATACCAAGTGGATGTGAAACGCATCGTGTTAGCGCACCGCCAATAGCTAAGCCTAGCCCAATGGTCAGGGTTAGCACCTGTCCCACATTGTGAGGGACAGTCCCCCTCTGGGCAGTTGTGTCCATACCAAAACCATTATAAATGTAAAATGTCCTGCGATCGTAGGACATAATTATGTCCCAAATCGTATGTAATAGTCATATACAATACTTATTTCCATATGTAAAATACCTACATGTTACAAGAAACAGAATGAGCAAGTAAATGAAACAGAAGAAGCAGCTAAACTGCTACAACAATAAGCTTACATTTAGGCATAAAACAAAAGTACTATCCGTTGTACTGACTGTGGGTATGTGTTGGCCTGTAAAATCTGATGTGTGTCCCGAATATATCCCATCCTGGCCATATGAAAAGGTGGCAACCCTACCAATGGTCAGAGCATTTACCCAAAATCTGCCCATTCGTGGTCCAAGCTGTCCTTGTCAGGATGGGCCAAAGATGAATGGGTATTACCCGGGTCTACGTACCATGTCATGAAAGTTAAGTATTTGCGTGTACCTATGTGCATGATGTACAGCATGTGGAAGGAGGAAAATGCTAGGGTAGTCCGCATACCATACAGGTACCAGAGATATGTAGTGTATGCAATGTGTTCCCTTGACCATGCTATGGGTCATCAACCAGAGAAGGGATGGATGGAGTGAGTGGAATATGGGGGTGGGGGGGACGGGTAATGTAATAATTCGCCAAGGGGAGACTGTGTTGGATGCACAATAGGTGAACTGGAGGTGTACGAGGGAGCAGTAGGTGAATGAGAAAGAAACACAAAGAACAAACATACACATCTGCAATACAACCTGACAGGCCATACTGTAGAACACAATCCCACAAACATATGAATATTAAAATGTGCGATACACATGTACAGAAACGTCACCGGCACATACCCACATAATGGTCTGGCCTGAACTGAGCCATCCAACCACAACACACCTACCCATCATCCCCTCTACAGCACACAACCCCCCCCCCCATTCCTGAACGTCCACCAAATCCAGCCATACTCGGGCTGCTAGCTTGGCGCAGTCATATCTGCACATAGTGACCACTACTCATATCTAGTAGGCAGTCTCACCCTAGGCAGTCTCAGGATTGCAAACTATGTATCCCTTGCATGTATAACCCTATCACATTTTCGTAAAGCCAAAAAAATCGAGTTTATTGGTCTGTTCAATTTTTGGACATCCCTCATGGGAAAAGTAACCTGTGTAAACATCAGACTTGGTGTCACGACACGATGTCCAGTCCTGTAGACATCTGGACACAAGTTATATGTGCAGTAGTGGTTCACGAGACTGCTCAGCCTCCAGCCGGTCATGCAGAACCTACTACCCAGGATTAAACACCTGACCGTGATGCATGGCTCCCCACATGCATTATCGAGAATATATACTTTACACATTCGCATAGTGGCAGTTGGATATAGGGTGATTAAGGCACTGACGTAAGCAGGGTACCTCCTGTTCCACTTTGTGAGGGACAGTCCCTGCTTGGGCAGGTGTGTCCTGACCAAAAATAATACAATGACAAATGTCCTGTGATTGTAGGAAATAATTATGTACCATATTTCATGTGTTACATAAAACAGTTATTTCTGTATGTAAAATACATACATTTTACAAGAAACAGAATAAGCAACTAAACTGCTACAAAAATAAGCTCTCATCTAGGAAAATAAGTAAAGTTCTAAACCCTGTACTGACCGTGGGTATGTGTCAGCCTGTAAAATCTGATGTGTGTCCCGAAAATGCCCCACTTTGTCCATTAGAAAAGGTGGCAACCCTAGACGTAAGCGGGTATGCAAGCGGGTAGGTGGCGGTGATTAAACGGTATGTGGAATGTAAAAACGTATGTAGGTGTATATGCATGTGTATGTACAGACAGATATATATGGAGAGAGATATATGTAGTTATGAAGAATGAACATGGTCACAATATAGCAGTCACAATGAATGTGAAGGGAAACAGCAGCGGAACTATCCCTAATATTTAGTGCTGTTATATATCAGGATGGCCAGAGGTGAGCACACCTCTGCATCCTCAACCATAGGTAGGACGCTAAAAGTGGAACGAATGATGTCCTCGTGCTAAGTCTGACTTTCAGTTAGGTACAGGGCAGTCCCTGTCCCCAGTCGGACAAGCCTAAACCCAGATGACCACATGAACACTCTGACAATCAAATACACGTATGTTCCAGGACTACAGGCTTAGGAGGTCTGAATATACTTTGAGTGACTCAACATGCAGAAAGGGTCCAGATCAGTATTGAATGGCGCATGTGTAGTACTGAAGTTTTCCCAACAGGAAAATGGATGCCTGCTGTGTTAGTGAAGTGTTGAGTCATGTGTTAGGGTAACTATGAACCATGGGTATACATATAAATGAAGCAGAAGACCAATAGTGTAGTGGTTAGAGCATCCAAATCTTGAGCAGACGTTGCCAGTTCGACTGCAGCACACACCATTTATGACGCGTAATCCATATACGAGCATATCCTGCTAATTTTATGCTGTATTACGATATACAGCCAATAAAATGTGAACTGGGGTGACGTATCACAGTAATAATGTAGACGGATTTTGAGCGACGTGAATCGGCGGTTAAACAGAAAAACGCAGCTGACAAGTGTTGTATTCACCATTTGTCCAACTGCCCTTGTTCCGCCCAGCAACACAATATATCGTGTCAGCCAGGACCGACGGCAGGACCCTACACATCACAATCAATGTGATTTACCACTAAGCCATGGCAGTTATACCTAACGTTGATGTTATCAGAAACATAGCAGACAGCACAGACATTCAACAGTATGGTCAAAGTAATGAAATCATATAGATGTGTATGCGTGCGTACTTATACACACACAGACACATATATATATATATATATATATATATATATATATATATATATATATATATATATATATATATATATATATATATATATATATATATATATATATATATATATACATATGTACATACATATAGGGTAACCACCTGTCACACTTTGTGAGGGACTGTCCCTCATTGGCCAGTTGTGTCCTGTACACCTAGTGTCAAATGGCAGATGCCCTCATCTTTAATGACATAAATATGTCCTATATTTATGTAATAGTTGAATAAAGAAGTTATTCTGTATCAGAAACACCTAAATGTCATATATATATATATATATACACACACACACGCACACACACCCACATACATGTGTGCATAGATACATGTCTACATACATTAATACAGCTTATACAAGGGATGTGAAGGAAATTGAGAGCAAGTATGGTATTATACAGTGCTGTCAGTGTATGTCATAAAAAGCTGCACAGGTGTGAGCAGAGCACCGCCACTCACAATACAGGCATGGTTTTACCAGTGGGAATATCATCGTTGAATTGCTAAGTCTACTTTACAGACAGACGGAATGTAGGCCATGCTGGGCCCACCAAATCTTTTAAGCGCAAATGGCTGTACCCATAACACAAGGAAAGGCACGTCTGTGGAAATATACATGGCAGGAGACCCTGTGAATACACGAGGTGGGACAAAATGTGTGTAGGGCCCCAAACGCTCTGGAGAGGGCAATGTGTAAAGGTGTGTTATGGCTGCGATAACAAGTGGATAATGGATGTTATGCATGTAAATTCAACACGGATGGGATGGAGGAACTATGGGTATGCAATTATGGGTCCAGGTGTGCCAGTGTTGGCTGGGCTGATTCTTATGGACCACCCCATGGAGGTCAGCTAGTTCATAATAGGTATATATGCATACACACATGCAGACAACAGTATGTTGCAGTACATTCTCTGTAACACACGTATTCCATTTGTTGACATAAATAATATGAATGTGCACATACAAACATCGACAGTAGATGGACTAATAGGCTCTGCAGAAGAGGGACGGGTGGAATCACACAGTATCACATTCAAATTACCTTTGGTAATCCGTACATGAACAAATTGCGACATCTGTACAATGTATAATGTGCTAAATACCGATTACAAGATAACTGGAGTGAAGTATCATTGTCACAATGAATAAGGCATTAGTATGCTGGTGAGGCATATATAAACACCATTACGCATGTGTAAGTGCGTATGAGCGGGGAATGTATTGGTCTACAGGCACACAGATGTATATATATTCATATATATATATATATATATATATAGATACACACACAAATAGATGTATATATATATATATATATATATCTAGACAGCAGGATATGAATATACATGTATGCATACATATGCAGATATATCTGTATATATCAATGTATATATATATATATATATATATATATATATATATATATATATATATATATATATATATTACATTAAATATACACATGTATATGCCTAGGTTATGTTACAGCAGTTATGGGTAACATATGTTCCGACCGAGCATATGTTGGTGGGAGGTCCAATAAACAAACGTCTACCTCCAACCCACCTTCCCCAGCTAGGCCACTGAGACATACAGACACGCAATAAAGGTAAATGCACCACTGCTTCCCAGACCACCGGCAGCAATCTTCCAGTGGGAGAGATCTACAAGGTCTACACTTTAAACATGGACAGCGATGTCTCTTGTGGGACACCAAAAATTCTGTTCTTCTAGGAAAGCCTAGTAATGATTGATGTGACCAGGATGTATCTGTACACGGAACAGTAGGTTGTGCAAGCCTGGTATCACATGGATTGACACAATGTGTGACATGTGTCCCGACACGGGGAGAGTGGGCAGTGTGTAGGAGTGTGTTCATACCCCACCTGCACTCACAGTAAGGATGAGTGCTGTAGAGGAGTGTCAGGTAGCAGAACTATGGGTATGCGATTATGGGCCTAGGTGTGTAGGTGTTGGCTGGCAGAGACGTATTAGGACCGTCCGGTGGATCTATGTAATATTCTGATGTGGGTATAGCAGATGCCCATACCTCCCAAACCTTAAGAGCACATCTACTGGATAGTCTGTAAATCATTGGGGGAACACATAGGGACAATATCATTGACCTGTCCCCGATTACCATGGGCATCCGTGATTACGAATTGTAATCTAACACAGTCCCAACTAAACCCCCCTAGAACTAGTGATATTAGGACAGGTTGCAAAATACACGTAATGAATAATGACAACATGTAATAGTCATAAACAGCATGTACCTCAGACAATAATGTGTATGTATACATATGCTCTGGCGCTGTCAGTGTGTCAGGTTAATAGCACCAAACATCAAAATGTGTCCCTGAGGGTGTTATGCAATGTCCCTGATTCAGTGATCACTTTTCCCCATTCGTATGAGAGGTCTGCTAGTGATGGAAAGCGCATATTCCGCCGACTAACTTAGAAAGATGATAGAATAATAGGTTGGGGTTAACACCTGTCCACCTTTGTGAGGGACACTACCCTTTGGGCAGGTGTGTCCCGCAAAATAAATGGACTTATGGCAAATGTCCTGTGATTTAGGGCAAAGAATTCCTAATTGTATGTAGTAGTTGCATAAAACAATTATTTTGTATCTGGAACACATAAATGTTATAAGAAACAGTATAAGCGACTATAATGCTACAAGAATACTCTTTTATTTAGGCAAATCAGTAAAGTACTCTCCTTTCTACTGGCTGGGGGTATGTGTTGCCCTGAAAATTCTGACATCTCTACGTACAGGTCCTATAGGGTTGCCACCTTTCCAAATGGCCAAAGTGGGACATGTTCTGTAGAAATGTCAGACTTTCCAGGATGAAACATACCTACAGCTGCGCATAGTACAGAATTATACTTATTTGCACAAATAAAAGTTTGTCTAGTAACATTTTAATTTCTTATGCTACTTCACATAACATATAGAAGTGTCATATATAAAATAACTGTTTCATGTAACTATTAAAGAAATGACGTCCTTCTATTATGGAATGGTGACGTTGATACCTTGAATGACTTTATTGCCTTCATGAATACTACCACATCTTTCTTTAGATTCACGTTTGAATATTCCAATCTATGCATCAATTTTCTAGACATTACCATTATGAAAAGAACTAATAATGATTTGACCACTACACTCTATAGAAAATCCTGTTGGAGGAACGGGATTCTTCATTATGATAGCTTACATCCACGCCACATTTTTCAAAATATTGTTAAGAATCAGATGAATAGGATATTAAGAATATGTAGTGACGAATCAGATGCACTACAATTAATTGATTCCCAGAAAAAGTGGTTTTTAGATAGAGGATATCCTATAAAATTAATAAATGATATAACTGAATCCTTACTTGAGAGCCCAACAACCCGAAGGAAATTAATTAAACCATATAACAAAAAGAAAAAGATGATGACTCACAATATTGAATATGATATTAAATATACTAGTGATGTGCAACATTTAATTAAAATCGTGAAAGGGAACTGGAAAATTTTATTAACAGACCCAACACTTTTGGAATTGCTTGGAGAGAAACCTGTGTTCAGATATAACAACTGTATGAACCTGAAAAGGCTGCTATGCAAAGAGAAATTAGTTGCAGCACCTGTTGATGTTAGGGCCCAGATAAAGACAGGCACCTTTACCTGTGGTAAATGTTCACTTTGTAGGTATGTAAATAGATCAGGGAATTTTAACATCTTAGGAGTTGAATTTAATTTTAAACCCACTTTTTATGCAGATTGTAATACCCGAAATGTGGTCTACCTAGCTACTTGCAATCAATGTAACGGCTACTACGTGGGTATGACATCACGAAGACTTAGAGACCGAATATATAATCATGTGTATGATATACGAAAAAATTGTCCCACCAATGTATTGGCCGTACATTGTAACACTCATTCTCAACACAATTTTGTGTTTCAGGTTTTGCAAGTAGTAAATCCTAATAGAAGAGAAGGTAACCAGATGAACACTTTGGAAACATTTGAACTCAGATGGATTCTGAGATTAAAAGCACATATACCTCCCGGTTTGAACACCATGATCAACATTCGGCCTGTTCTTTTGGGCCCTACCTGAGCCATCACTCATTAGTTTACTACCATATTGTAACACCTTGTGAGCAGGTATCTTTTCTTGCTCTATGCCAGTTTTATGTTTAGGCTCTAACTGGCCATATTTTTCTTACTCATTCTTGTTTTCATTTTCGTTTAGTCACACACTTCATCTTGGATCTGTTAGATTTCCGATGAATATGTCCCATGGCACCTTGTAGTCTTAATAATTGATGTCTATATTAACATCCATCACTAGATGTTTCCACTAGATCGTCTCAAGTATATAATACTGGAAATTAACTTATGCCAGAGATATAAAAAATGGCGACTGATTAGAGGACGATATTCTAGCTAGACACAGAGATATATAACTTCTGTGTTTTTATACACATATAAATAACATTCATTTTTGGAACTCTAGCTTCGGCCTTTATAAAATGAATTTGAGCTGTTTGTTCTTTTTTTCTTTAATGTTTATCCTACTTTTTATAATATCCTATATTTTATTTTGTTATAATATTATATTTTGTTTCTGTAATTTTGAGATTGACATATGGAAACTAAATCAGGAAGTATGTGCTTGCGTTTTGTATCTGAAATACATTATATAGTGGCTGGATAGTAAAATAAGGTTTCTTCCATATGGATCTAAGTGTTTTTAAATCTAGTGGTCGCAGTTTGAATATACTAGTTATGGATACAATATATATCCTTGGATTATAATATTCATGTTACTTATCTATATCATCACATTAATTATTTTATTAATTTTGCAAAGTTATAGATGCTACTCTAGGTGTTTGCATTGAATTTCTAGTTTATGCATGTTTCATATTTATAGTTCATCAAATAATGTTGTCAAAAAATATATCTTATTTTCAAAAATTAATTACATATATATATAAAAATAGTTAAAAATAGTTAAAATAGGGCTGTTTATATGTTCATAAAATGATGTATTAATGATAGATAACTTTTGCATTTTAATGCACTTTTCCTCAGTTTTTAGCTTCGGCTTTTAGTAGTAGAATTTTAATCAATTAATCATTGTAACATGGTTTTGTTTTTGTTTTAATGTAGTGGAAGTTTATTCCTCTGAATTTTATTATACATTTGCGCTTTGAAGTTATTGTGTCATACGGCTTTCTAGTCGAATTGACTGATATAACAAACAACAGGAATATGCATTTTCCCGTGCTGCTACTAGTTACCAATTGTGATGTGTAATGACCAGCTACTAATAAGGGCTTCTTCCCATATATGGGCAGAACTTCCTTGAGAATTAACGTAGGAGTCTCATTGTACAAATCACAGATATAACATATATCTCAATTTAATTTATATATGCGATATAAAATACGTACTATGAAGGCTGTAGATTTTAAAATATGTTATTACATGATATATATAGGCTTCCGTTTTAGTGAGCACTAGCATTTCACTGTTATTTTGATCAATTGTCTTAATTGCTTCTGGTTTAATTACAAATTGATTGAATAATTGATAATGTCTTTTTACTATATAAATGGCTGAAATTTTAGTAAAATTGTAACCTGATGAAGCGCATTTTATTGCGTGAAAGCGCTTGTTCTTATTAATAAAAGGATTTAATACTTCTTCCTCGTGGTGGTTTCGAGTAAATTTTATTCTCAACTATTAAAGAAATGTAGAATATAATATTGTCCTGTAATCAGGACATTTGCTATGTCTTGATTATTTCCGCAGGACACAACTGCCTAAAGAGGGACTGTCCCTCGCAAAGTGGTACAGGTGTTAACCCTAAAGCCCCACCTTGGACAATTTACAAGGTGGCAAACCTACAATAGGTATGCGCTAGCATGACTTGGCAGATGGATGGGGCTCCCAAGAGCCAATTACTTGTCTGTACTGAAGAGTATCAGTACCCATGTATCAGCCAGGTGAGAGCAGATTGTATAAGGAACACACAAATAAAATGATTAATTCACTGGACAGGCCGCTGATACCATACAGTTGAACGCCATTCTGTCACCTAGTGGGCAGCCATTCCTGATACTGTAGTCATGTAGTCCGATGTAATAGATATCACAAGGTAATATTGTGGTCGTCGCTCCCACCCAGGGGTGTGAGTGACACATGCAAGCAACAATGTTGGTGCATGTGCAAGTGCGTGAGCGAGCGGCTGTAAGCATGATTGGCTACCAGTATGCAAGTATTGCACTGGTAAAGCAATGTAGAGGCTAACCGAGTGTAAGAAGCTATAACCAGAGGTCAGCAGTGCTTAACACTGTGCAAACCCATGCACAACTGCTCCAAACTGCTTTAATGTGCCTTACTCCATCCGTGTCCAATGGGCATGTTCTTCCCTGCAAGCAAATGAACGTCCTTTGCAAGGGTTGGAACCAGGACCCTGTGCACACAGCTAATGTGAATTACCAATATGCCATGGAAGATATATAGACAACGGACAGTAACACAAACATATCATACAACGCAGTCATTCAGCAGTATAGGAATGTACCGTCAGATATGTCTGGACCACTGGTGTTTGCAGACCGGGCCTTCATGTGTTTAAGTGTGTGAGCATGGCCAGTATGACCATTCAGTATGTTGTCAACTGACATTGCTGTCATACCGTCAAGTGTGTGAGCATGGCCAGTATGGCCAGCTGTATCGCATGTGTTACATGTCTAGGTTGTCTCTAAAGTGGTGCTGACCTTTGTGTTGTACACTGACAGGTGGCATGCTGTGTCCACAGGGTATCAATCGGTCATGTGGCATTGACTGTTGCTACATTTGTGCATAGCGGGGGACACACCTGACTGTATCTACATTCCTACATAGGGGGGGGCACACCTGCCTGTTGGTATATGTGTATGTTGGATGGGGTGCACACCTGACACATGTACACATTTGCTAGTACTCTACTGGTATGTCAGGCACTCCATTTCAGTGTGTAGACCTACCAATTGTGCAGGCTAGAGGCATACCAGTGTACTACAGATCTTAGCCTTAATTACCAACATATTAGTTTCTGACTTCCTAGCCTTCAAAACCTACATCCAACTGCCTGGCCTGCTGTAGTCTGTCTGTGTGGGGTTGTGGGAGGGGTTACCCATAGGGCACATTCAGAGGCCATAGTTCAGCATTTGTTTGTGTTGGTCTACACCTGTCCAGCTGGTTGAGACTTGTGTGGGCTGTATGGACGCACATGATGCTCAGCCCATTACCCGCAGTGGGTTATGACACCCTGTGTACTACTGGCTACTGTGGTGACCCCCATATGTGCTACAGATGTCATGGTGGCACTATGGACATCTACTGTCTGCTGCCTTAACATTCGGCCACCAAATTCCCTTGCATGCTCACATCCATACCATAGCTACAGGTACCAACACATTCTAATGCAACTGCCAATTAGTAGGTTGATTGACTTACCTTGAGGGTGTGCCAGACCTGAGGATAGTGCTGGAAGGCTGTCTATGTCGGATGCACATAGTGCACTCCCTATACATGGCTGAGCACAGGTAGTGTCATGTTTGGCATCCCTTTTACTGTTTGCGCAAGTCAGAGAGGGTGACATTCCCTGGGTCCCTACTGTGCCAGTGCATATGCTATGCATTGCCTCTTTGCCAAGGCCAGGTCATACTGGGCACGCCTCCTTCCGCCTACTGGGTCTGGCTCAGGTTGTTCCTCCTCCGAGTCACTCTGTGCCTGTACAGGCCTTGGCAGTGGTGGGGGGCTGTGTGGCCCTGCCCCATGCTGTTCCGGCTGCAACTGTTTCCGCAGGATCATATTGTATAGCATAGCACATGCCATAACAACTTTGGTGCATGTAGCTGGTGAATAATGCAAGGCTCCACCGGATGTGTCCAGACACCGGAACCATGACCTGAGCATCCCAAACACATGCTCTGTTATATGTCTGGCCTGTGCATGTGCCTCATTATGGCATTGTTCAGGTGTGTGTGCATTTCTGATGGGTGTCATCAGCTATGGCTC